>NC_133144.1:13319147-13619147 GCF_048418815.1 Hemitrygon akajei
CATTCTCCCATTTCCTCATCTTCTGAATGAACATCATACTCCCACTTCCTCATCCTCTGGATCTGCATCATACTCCCATTTCCTCATCCTCCGAATCTATAACATACTCCCACTTCCTCATCCCCAGAATCTATACAATACTCTCATTTCCTCATCCTCTGAATCTATATCATACCCACTTCCTCATCCTGTGAATCTACATAATACTCCCACTTCGTCATCCTCTGAATCTAAATCATACTCCAACTTCCTCATCCTCTGAATCTACACAATACTCCCATTTCCTCATCCTCTGAATCTACACAATAGTCCTACTTCCTCATCCTCTGAATCTATACCGGTCTCCCATTTCCTCATCCACTGAGTCTATACCATACTCCCACTTCCTCATCCTCCGAATCTATATAATACTCCCATTCCCTCATCCTCTGAACCTACACCATTATCCCACTTCCTCTTCCTCTGAATGTACACAATATACCCATTTCCTCATCCTTTGAATCTATACCATTCTCTGACTTCCTCATCCTCTGAATCTACATAATACTCCAATTTCCTCATCCTCTGAATCTATAACATACTCCAACTTCCTCATCGTCCGAATCCATATAATACTCCTATTCCCTCATCCTGTGAACCTACACCATACTACCACTTCCTCATCCTCGGGATCTACACCATTATGCCACTTCCTCATCCTCTGAGTCTATACCATACTCCCACTTCCACATCCTCTGAATCTACACCATACTCACACTTCCTCATTCTCTGAACCTACACCATCCTCCTACTTCCTTATCCTCCGAATCTATACCATACTCCCACATCCGCATCCTCTGAATCTACACCATACTCCCACTCACTCATCCTCTGTATCTGCACCATAATCCCATTTCCTCATCCTCTGAATCTATACAATACTCCCACTTCCTCATCCTCTGAATCTATACCATACTCCCACTTTCTCATTTTCAGAATATACACAGTATACCCACTTCCTCATCCTCTGAATCTACACCATACTCCCACTTCCTCATCCTCTGAATCTACACCATACTCCCACTCACTCATCCTCTGTATCTGCACCATAATCCCATTTCCTCATCCTCTGAATCTATACAATACTCCCACTTCCTCATCCTCTGAATCTATACCATACTCCCACTTTCTCATTTTCAGAATACAAACAGTATGCCCACTTCCTCATCCTCGGTATCTACACCATTATCCCACTTCCTCATCCTCTGAATGGTCACAGTATTTCTATTTCCTCATGCGCTGAATCTACACAACACTCCCACTTCCGTATCGTCGGAATCTACACAATTATCCCATTTCCTCATCGTCTGAATCTATACCATACTCCCACTTCCTCATCCTCTGAATCAACTCAATACACCCTCTTCCTCATGGTCTGAATCTTCACCATACTCCCACTTCCTCATCCTCTGAATCTACACAATATTCCTACTTCCTCATCCTCTGAATCTATACCATTCTCCCACTTCACCATCCTCTGAATCTATACCATTCTCCCATTTCCTCATCCTCTGAATGTACATCATACTCCCACTTCCTCATCCTCTGAATGTACACAATACTCCCATTTCCTCATCCTCAGAATGTACACAATAATCCCACTTCCTCATCCTCTGAATCTATACCGTGCTCCCATTTACTCATCCTCTGAGTCTGTACCATACTTCCAATTCCTCATCCTCCGAATCTATATAATACTCCCATTCTCTCCACCTCCAAACATACACCAGACTCCCACTTCCTCATCCTCTGTATATACACCATTGTGCCACTTCCTCATCTTCTGAGTCTATTCCATACTCCCACTTCCTCATCCTCTGAATCTACACAATACTCACAGTTCCTCATCCTCTGAACCTACACCATATGCCCACTTCCTTATCGTCCGAATTGATACCATACTCACAAATCCTCATCCCCAGAATCTATAGAATACTCTCATTTCCTCATCCTCTGAATCTATATCATACTCCCACTTCCTCATCCTGTGAATCTACATAATACTCCCACTTCGTCATCCTCTGAATCTATATCATACTCCAACTTCCTCATCCTCTGAATCTACACAATACTCCCATTTCCTCATCCTCTGAATCTACACAATACTCCCACTTCCTCATCCTCTGAATCTATACCATACTCCCACTTCCTCATCTTCAGAATATACACAATACGCCCACTTCCTCATCCTCGGTATCTACATAATTATCCCACTTCCACATCTTCTGAATGTACACATTACTCCCATTTGCTCATCCTCTGTATGTACACAATAGTCCCACTACCTCATCATCTGAATCTATACCGGTCTCCCATTTCCTCATCCACTGAGTCTATACCATACTCCCACTTCCTCATCCTCTGAATCTATATAATACTCCCATTCCCTCATCCTCTGAACCTACACCATACGCCCACTTCCTTATCCTCCGAATCAATACCATACTCCCACTTCCTCATCCTCTGGATCTGCATCATACTCCCATTTCATCATCCTCTGAATCTATACAATACTCCCGCTTCCTCATCCTCTGAATCTATACCATACTGCCACTTCCTCATCACCAGAATCTATACAATACTCTCATTTCCTCATCCACTGAATCTATACCATACTTCCACTTCCTCATCCTCTGAATCTTCTTAATACTCCCACTTCGTCATCGTCTGAATCTATATCATACTCCCACTTCCTCCTCCTCTGAATCTACACAATACTCCCATTTCCTCATCCTCTGAATCTGCACAATACTCCCACTTCCTCATCCTCTAAATCTACACAATACTCACAGTTCCTCATCCTCTGAACCTACACCATATTCCCACTTCCTTATCCTCCGAATTGATACCATACTCCCACATCCTCATCCTCTGAATCTACACCATACTCCCACTTCCTCATCCTCTGAATCTACACAATATTCCCACTTCCTCATCCTCTGAATCTATACCATTCTCCAAATACACCATCCTCTGAATCTATACCATTCTCCCATTTCCTCATCTTCTGAATGAACATCATACTCCCACTTCCTCATCCTCTGGATCTGCATCATACTCCCATTTCCTCATCCTCCGAATCTATAACATACTCCCACTTCCTCATCCCCAGAATCTATACAATACTCTCATTTCCTCATCCTCTGAATCTATATCATACCCACTTCCTCATCCTGTGAATCTACATAATACTCCCACTTCGTCATCCTCTGAATCTATATCATACTCCAACTTCCTCATCCTCTGAATCTACACAATACTCCCATTTCCTCATCCTCTGAATCTACACAATAGTCCTACTTCCTCATCCTCTGAATCTATACCGGTCTCCCATTTCCTCATCCACTGAGTCTATACCATACTCCCACTTCCCCATCCTCCGAATCTATATAATACTCCCATTCCCTCATCCTCTGAACCTACACCATTATCCCACTTCCTCTTCCTCTGAATGTACACAATATACCCATTTCCTCATCCTTTGAATCTATACCATTCTCCGACTTCCTCATCCTCTGAATCTACATAATACTCCAATTTCCTCATCCTCTGAATCTATAACATACTCCAACTTCCTCATCGTCCGAATCCATATAATACTCCTATTCCCTCATCCTGTGAACCTACACCATACTACCACTTCCTCATCCTCGGGATCTACACCATTATGCCACTTCCTCATCCTCTGAGTCTATACCATACTCCCTCTTCCACATCCTGTGAATCTACACCATACTCACACTTCCTCATTCTCTGAACCTACACCATCCTCCTACTTCCTTATCCTCCGAATCTATACCATACTCCCACATCCGCATCCTCTGAATCTACACCATACTCCCACTCACTCATCCTCTGTATCTGCACCATAATCCCATTTCCTCATCCTCTGAATCTATACAATACTCCAACTTCCTCATCCTCTGAATCTATACCATACTCCCACTTTCTCATTTTCAGAATATACACAGTATACCCACTTCCTCATCCTCTGAATCTACACCATACACCCACTTCCTCATCCTCTGAATCTACACCATACTCCCACTCACTCATCCTCTGTATCTGCACCATAATCCCATTTCCTCATCCTCTGAATCTATACAATACTCCCACTTCCTCATCCTCTGAATCTATACCATACTCCCACTTTCTCATTTTCAGAATACAAACAGTATGCCCACTTCCTCATCCTCGGTATCTACACCATTATCCCACTTCCTCATCCTCTGAATGGTCTCAATATTTCTATTTCCTCATGCGCTGAATCTACACAACACTCCCACTTCCTTATCGTCGGAATCTACACAATTATCCCATTTCCTCAACCTCTGAATCTATACCATACTCCCACTTCCTCATCCTCTGAATCAACTCAATACACCCTCTTCCTCATGGTCTGAATCTTCACCATACTCCCACTTCCTCATCCTCTGAATCTACACAATATTCCTACTTCCTCATCCTCTGAATCTATACCATTCTCCCACTTCACCATCCTCTGAATCTATACCATTCTCCCATTTCCTCATCCTCTGAATGTACATCATACTCCCACTTCCTCATCCTCTGAATGTACACAATACTCCCATTTCCTCATCCTCAGAATGTACACAATAATCCCACTTCATCATCCTCTGAATCTATACCGTGCTCCCATTTACTCATCCTCTGAGTCTGTACCATACTTCCAATTCCTCATCGTCCGAATCTATATAATACTCCCATTCTCTCCACCTCCAAACATACACCAGACTCCCACTTCCTCATCCTCTGTATATACACCATTGTGCCACTTCCTCATCTTCTGAGTCTATTCCATACTCCCACTTCCTCATTCTCCGAATCTATATAATACTCCCATTCCCTCATCCTCTGAACCTACACCATACGCCCACTTCCTTATCCTCCGAATCAATACCATACTCCCACTTCCTCATCCTCTGGATCTGCATCATACTCCCATTTCATCATCCTCTGAATCTATACAATACTCCCGCTTCCTCATCCTCTGAATCTATACCATACTGCCACTTCCTCATCACCAGAATCTATACAATACTCTCATTTCCTCATCCTCTGAATCTATACAATACTTCCGCTTCCTCATCCTCTGAATCTTCTTAATACTCCCACTTCGTCATCCTCTGAATCTATATCATACTCCCACTTCCCCCTCCTCTGAATCTACACAATACTCCCATTTCCTCATCCTCTGAATCTGCACAATACTCCCACTTCCTCATCCTCTAAATCTACACAATACTCACAGTTCCTCATCCTCTGAACCTACACCATATTCCCACTTCCTTATCCTCCGAATTGATACCATACTCCCACATCCTCATCCTCTGAATCTACACCATACTCCCACTTCCTCATCCTCTGGATCTGCATCATACTCCCATTTCCTCATCCTCCGAATCTATACCATACCCCAATTCCTCATCCCCAGAATCTATACAATACTCTCATTTCCTCATCCTCTGAATCTATATCATACTCCCACTTCCTCATCCTGTGAATCTACATAATACTCCCACTTCGTCATCCTCTGAATCTATATCATACTCCAACTTCCTCATCCTCTGAATCTACACAATACTCCCATTTCCTCATCCTCTGAATCTACACCATTATCCCACTTGCTCACCCACTAAATGTACACAACATACCCATTTCCTCATCCTCTGAATCTATACCATTCTCCGACTTCCTCATCCTCTGAATCTACACAATACTCCAATTTCATCATCCTCTGAATCTATAACATACTCCCACTTCCTCATCCTCCAAATCTATATAATACTCCCATTCCCTCATCCTCTGAACCTACACCATACTCCCTCTTCCTCATCCTCGGGATCAACACCATTATGCCACTTCCTCATCCTCTGAGTCTATACCATACTGCCACTTCCTCATTCTCTGAACCTACACCATCCTCCTGCTTCCTTATCCTCCGAATCTATACAATACTCCCACATCCGCATCCTCTGAATCTACACCATACTCCCACTTCCTCATCCTCTGAATCTATACCATACTCCCACTTCCTCATTCTCTGAATATATACCATACTCCCATTTCCTCATCCTCTGAATCTACACAATACTCCCACTTCCTTATCGTCGGAATCTACACCATTATCCCATTTCCTCATCATCTGAATCTATACAATACTCCCACTTCCTCATCCTCTGAATCTATACCATACTCCCACTTTCTCATTTTCAGAATATACACAGTATGCCCACATCCTCATCCTCTGAATCTACACCATACTCCCACTTCCTCATCCTCTGAATCTACACCATACTTCCACTCACTCATCCTCTGTATCTGCACCATAATCCCAGTTCCTCATCCTCTGAATCTATACAATACTCCCTCTTCCTCATCCTCTGAATCTATACCATACTCCCACTTTATCATTTTCAGAATATACACAGTATACCCACTTCCTCATCCTCGGTATCTAAACCATTATCCCACTTCCTCATCCTCTGAATGGTCTCAATATTCCTATTTCCTCATGCTCTGAATCTACACAATACTCCCACTTCCTTATCATTGGAATCTACACCATTATCCCATTTCCTCATCCTCTGAATCTATACCATACTCCCACTTCCTCATCCTCTGAATCAACTCAATACACAATCTTCCTCATGGTCTGAATCTTCACCATACTCACACTTCCTCATCCTCTGAATCTACACAATATTCCCACTTCCTCATCCTCTGAATCTATACCATTCTCCCAATACACCATCCTATGAATCTATACCACTCTCCCATTTCCTCATCCTCTGAATGTACATCATACTCCCATTTCCTCATCCTCTGAATGTACATCATACTCCCATTTCCTCATCCTCTGAATCTATATAATACTCCCACTTCATCATCCTCTGAATCTATACCATACTCCCACTTCATCATCCTCTGAATCTATACCATACTCCCACTTTCTCATTTTCAGAATATACACAGTATACCCAGTTCCTCATCCTCGGTATCTGCACCATTATCCCACTTCCTCATCCTCTGAATGGTCAAGATATTCCTATTTCCTCATGCTCTGAATCTACACAATACTCCCACTTCCTTATCGTCGGTATCTACACCATTATCCCACTTCCTCATCCTCTGAATGGTCACAATATTCCTATTTCCTCATGCTCTGAATCTATACCATACTCCCACTTCCTCATCCTCTGAATCTACACAATATTCCCACTTGCTCATCCTCTGAAACTATACCATTCTCCCACTTCACCATCCTCTGAATCTATACCATTCTCCCATTTCCTCATCCTCTGAATGTACATCATACTCCCACTTCCTCCTCATCTGAATGTACACAATACTCCCATTTCCTCATCCTCAGAATGTACACAATAATCCCACTTCCTCATCCTCTGAATCTATACCGTGCTCCCATTTACTCATCCTCTGAGTCTGAACCATACTTCTAATTCCTCATCCTCCGAATCTATATAATACTCCCATTCTCTCCACCTCCAAACATACACCAGACTCCCACTTCCTCATCTTCTGTATCTACACAATACTCCCATTTCCTCATCCTCTGAATCTGCACAATACTCCCACTTCCTCATCCTCTAAATCTACACAATACTCACAGTTCCTCATCCTCTGAACCTACACCATATTCCCACTTCCTTATCCTCCGAATTGATACCATACTCCCACATCCTCATCCTCTGAATCTACACCATACTCCCACTTCCTCATCCTCTGGATCTGCATCATACTCCCATTTCCTCATCCTCCGAATCTATACCATACCCCAATTCCTCATCCCCAGAATCTATACAATACTCTCATTTCCTCATCCTCTGAATCTATATCATACTCCCACTTCCTCATCCTGTGAATCTACATAATACTCCCACTTCGTCATCCTCTGAATCTATATCATACTCCAACTTCCTCATCCTCTGAATCTACACAATACTCCCATTTCCTCATCCTCTGAATCTACACCATTATCCCACTTGCTCACCCACTAAATGTACACAACATACCCATTTCCTCATCCTCTGAATCTATACCATTCTCCGACTTCCTCATCCTCTGAATCTACACAATACTCCAATTTCATCATCCTCTGAATCTATAACATACTCCCACTTCCTCATCCTCCAAATCTATATAATACTCCCATTCCCTCATCCTCTGAACCTACACCATACTCCCTCTTCCTCATCCTCGGGATCAACACCATTATGCCACTTCCTCATCCTCTGAGTCTATACCATACTGCCACTTCCTCATTCTCTGAACCTACACCATCCTCCTGCTTCCTTATCCTCCGAATCTATACAATACTCCCACATCCGCATCCTCTGAATCTACACCATACTCCCACTTCCTCATCCTCTGAATCTATACCATACTCCCACTTCCTCATTCTCTGAATATATACCATACTCCCATTTCCTCATCCTCTGAATCTACACAATACTCCCACTTCCTTATCGTCGGAATCTACACCATTATCCCATTTCCTCATCATCTGAATCTATACAATACTCCCACTTCCTCATCCTCTGAATCTATACCATACTCCCACTTTCTCATTTTCAGAATATACACAGTATGCCCACATCCTCATCCTCTGAATCTACACCATACTCCCACTTCCTCATCCTCTGAATCTACACCATACTTCCACTCACTCATCCTCTGTATCTGCACCATAATCCCAGTTCCTCATCCTCTGAATCTATACAATACTCCCTCTTCCTCATCCTCTGAATCTATACCATACTCCCACTTTATCATTTTCAGAATATACACAGTATACCCACTTCCTCATCCTCGGTATCTAAACCATTATCCCACTTCCTCATCCTCTGAATGGTCTCAATATTCCTATTTCCTCATGCTCTGAATCTACACAATACTCCCACTTCCTTATCATTGGAATCTACACCATTATCCCATTTCCTCATCCTCTGAATCTATACCATACTCCCACTTCCTCATCCTCTGAATCAACTCAATACACAATCTTCCTCATGGTCTGAATCTTCACCATACTCACACTTCCTCATCCTCTGAATCTACACAATATTCCCACTTCCTCATCCTCTGAATCTATACCATTCTCCCAATACACCATCCTATGAATCTATACCACTCTCCCATTTCCTCATCCTCTGAATGTACATCATACTCCCATTTCCTCATCCTCTGAATGTACATCATACTCCCATTTCCTCATCCTCTGAATCTATATAATACTCCCACTTCATCATCCTCTGAATCTATACGATACTCCCACTTCATCATCCTCTGAATCTATACCATACTCCCACTTTCTCATTTTCAGAATATACACAGTATACCCAGTTCCTCATCCTCGGTATCTGCACCATTATCCCACTTCCTCATCCTCTGAATGGTCAAGATATTCCTATTTCCTCATGCTCTGAATCTACACAATACTCCCACTTCCTTATCGTCGGTATCTACACCATTATCCCACTTCCTCATCCTCTGAATGGTCACAATATTCCTATTTCCTCATGCTCTGAATCTATACCATACTCCCACTTCCTCATCCTTTGAATCTACACAATATTCCCACTTGCTCATCCTCTGAAACTATACCATTCTCCCACTTCACCATCCTCTGAATCTATACCATTCTCCCATTTCCTCATCCTCTGAATGTACATCATACTCCCACTTCCTCCTCATCTGAATGTACACAATACTCCCATTTCCTCATCCTCAGAATGTACACAATAATCCCACTTCCTCATCCTCTGAATCTATACCGTGCTCCCATTTACTCATCCTCTGAGTCTGAACCATACTTCTAATTCCTCATCCTCCGAATCTATATAATACTCCCATTCTCTCCACCTCCAAACATACACCAGACTCCCACTTCCTCATCTTCTGTATCTACACCATTGTGCCACTTCCTCATCTTCTGAATCTACACAATACTCACAGTTCCTCATCCTCTGAATCTACACAATACTCCCACTTCCTCATCCTCTGAATCTACACAATACTCACAGTTCCTCATCCTCTGAACCTACACCATACGCCCACTTCCTTATCCTCCGAATTGATACCATACTCCCACATCCTCATCCTCTGAATCTACACCATACTCCCACTTCCTCATCCTCTGGATCTGCATCATACTCCCATTTCCTCATCCTCCGAATCTATACCATACCCCAATTCCTCATTCCCAGAATCTATACAATACTCTCATATCTTCATCCTCTGAATCTATATCATACTCCCACTTCCTCATCCTGTGAATCTACATAATACTCCCACTTCGTCATCCTCTGAATCTATATCATACTCCAACTTCCTCATCCTCTGAATCTACACAATACTCCCATTTCCTCATCCTCTGAATCTACACAATACTCCCACTTCCTCATCCTCTGAATCTATACCATACTCCCACTTCGTCATCTTCAGAATGTACACAATACGCCCACTTCCTCATCCTCGGTATCTACACCATTGTCCCACTTCCACATCCTCTGAATGTACACATTGCTCCCATTTGCTCATCCTCTTATGTACACAATAGTCCCACTTCCTCATCCTCTGAATCTATACCGGTCTCCCATTTCCTCATCCACTGAGTCTATACCATACTCCAACTTCATCATCCTCCGAATCTATATAATACTCACATTCCCTCATCCTCTGAACCTACACCATTATCCCACTTCCTCATCCTCTGAATGTACACAATATACCCATTTCCTCATCCTCTGAATCTATACCATTCTCCGACTTCCTCATCCTCTGAATCTACATAATACTCCAATTTCCTCATCCTCTGAATCTATAACATACTCCAACTTCCTCATCCTCGGAATTTATATAATACTCCTATTCCCTCATCCTCTGAACCTACACCATACTCCCACTTCCTCATCCTCGGGATCTACACCATTATCCCATTTCCTCATCCTCTGAATCTATACCATACTCCCACTTCCTTATCCTCTGAATCAACTCAATACACCCTCTTCCTCATGGTCTGAATCTTCACCATACTCCCACTTCCTCATCCTCTGAATCTACACAATATTCCCACTTCCTCATCCTCTGAATCTATACCATTCTCCCACTTCACCATCCTCTGAATCTATATAATACTCCCATTCCCTCATCCTCTGAACCTACACCATACTCCCTCTTCCTCATCCTCGGGATCAACACCATTATGCCACTTCCTCATCCTCTGAGTCCATACCATACTCCCACTTCCTCATCCTCTGAACCTACACCATATGCCCACTTCCTTATCCTCTGAATTGATACCATACTCCCACATCCTCATCCTCTGAATCTACACCATACTCCCACTTCCTCATCCTCTGGATCTGCATCATACTCCCATTTCCTCATCCTCCGAATCTATACCATACCCCAATTCCTCATCCCCAGAATCTATACAATACTCTCATATCCTCATCCTCTGAATCTATATCATACTCCCACTTCCTCATCCTGTGAATCTACATAATACTCCCACTTCGTCATCCTCTGAATCTATATCATACTCCAACTTCCTCATCCTCTGAATCTACACAATACTCCCATTTCCTCATCCTCTGAATCTACACAATACTCCCACTTCCTCATCCTCTGAATCTATACCATACTCCCTCTTCCTCATCTTCAGAATGTACACAATACGCCCACTTCCTCATCCTCGGTATCTACACCATTATCCCACTTCCACATCCTCTGAATGTACACATTACTCCCATTTGCTCATCCTCTTATGTACACAATAGTCCCACTTCCTCATCCTCTGAATCTATACCGCTCTCCCATTTACTCATCCACTGAGTCTATACCATACTCCAACTTCCTCATCCTCCGAATCTATATAATACTCCCATTCCCTCATCCTCTGAACCTACAACATTATCCCACTTCCTCATCCTCTGAATGTACACAATATACCCATTTCCTCATCCTCTGAATCTATACCATTCTCCGACTTCCTCATCCTCTGAATCTACATAATACTCCAATTTCCTCATCCTCTGAATCTATAACATACTCCAACTTCCTCATCCTCGGGATCTACACCATTATCCCATTTCCTCATCCTCTGAATCTATACCATACTCCAACTTCCTTATCCTCTGAATCAACTCAATACACCCTCTTCCTCATGGTCTGAATCTTCACCATACTCCCACTTCCTCATCCTCTGAATCTACACAATATTCCCACTTCCTCATCCTCTGAATCTATACCATTCTCCCACTTCACCATCCTCTGAATCTATACCATTCTCCCATTTCCTCATCCTCAGAATGTACACAATAATCCCACTTCCTCATCCACTGAATCTATACCGTACTCCCATTTACTCATCCTCTGAGTCTGTACCATACTTCCAATTCCTCATCCTCCGAATCTATATAATACTCCCATTCTCTCCACCTCCAAACATACACCAGACTCCCACTTCCTCATCCTCTGTATCTACACCATTGTGAAACTTCCTTATCCTCCGAATCTATACCATACTCCCACATCCGCAACCTCTGAATCTACACAATACTCACAGTTCCTCATCCTCTGAACCTACACCACACTCCCACATCCTCATCCTCTGGATCTGCATCATACTCCCATTTCCTCATCTTCTGAATCTATACCATACTCCCACTTCCTCATCCCCAGAATCTATACAATACTCTCATTTCCTCATCCTCTGAATATATATCATACTCCCACTTCCTCATCCTGTGAATCTACATAATACTCCCACTTCGTCATCCTCTGAATCTATATCATACTCCAACTTCCTCATCCTCTGAATCTACACAATACTCCCATTTCCTCATCCTCTGAATCTACACAATACTCCCACTTCCTCATCCTCTGAATCTATACCATACTCCCACTTCCTCATCTTCAGAATATACACAATACACCCACTTCCTCATCCTCGGTCTCTACACCATTATCCCACTTCCACCTCCTCTGAATGTACACATTACTCCCATTTGCTCATCCTCTGTATGTACACAATAATCCCACTTCCTCATCCTCTGAATCTATACCGGTCTCCCATTTCCTCATCCACTGAGTCTATACCATACTCCCACTTCCTCATCCTCTGAATCTACACCATACTCCCACTTTCTCATTTTCAGAATATACACAGTATACCCACTTCCTCATCCTCTGAATCTACACCATCCTCCTACTTCCTTATCCTCCGAATCTATACCATACTCCCACATCCGCATCCTCTGAATCTACACCATACTCCCACTCACTCATCCTCTGTATCTGCACCATAATCCCATTTCCTCATCCTCTGAATCTATACAATACTCCCACGTCCTCATCATCTGAATCTATACCATACTCCCACTTCCTCATCTTCAGAATATACACAATACACCCACTTCCTCATCCTCGGTCTCTACACCATTATCCCACTTCCACCTCCTCTGAATGTACACATTACTCCCATTTGCTCATCCTCTGTATGTACACAATAATCCCACTTCCTCATCCTCTGAATCTATACCGGTCTCCCATTTCCTCATCCACTGAGTCTATACCATACTCCCACTTCCTCATCCTCCGAATCTATATAATACTCACATTCCCTCATCCTCAGAACCTACACCATTATCCCACTTCCTCATCCTCTGAATCTACACAATATACCCATTTCCTCATCCTCTGAATCTATACCATTCTCCAACTTCCTCATCCTCTGAATCTACACAATACTCCAATTTCCTCATCCTCTGAATCTATAACATACTCCCACCTCCTCATCCTCTGAATCTATATAATACTCCCACTTCCTCATCCTCTGAATCTACACCATACTCACACTTCCTCATTCTCTGAACCTACACCATCCGCCTACTTCCTTATCCTCCGAATCTATACCATACTCCCACATCCGCAACCTCTGAATCTACACCATACTCCCACTTCCTCATCCTCTGAATCTACACCATACTCCCACTCACTCATCCTCTGTATCTGCACCATAATCCCATTTCCTCATCCTCTGAATGGTCACAATATTCCTATTTCCTCATGCTCTGAATCTATACCATGCTCCCACTTCCTCATCCTCTGAATCTATACCATACTCCCACTTCCTCATTCTCTGAATCTATACCATACTCCCATTTCCTCATCCTCTGAATCTACACATTACTCCCACTTCCTTATCGTCGGAATCTAAACCATTATCCCATTTCCTCATCCTCTGAATCTATACAATACTCCCACTTCCTCATCCTCTGAATCTATACCATACTCCCACTTTCTCATTTTCAGAATATACACAGTATACCCTCTTCCTCATCCTCTGAATCTACACAATACTCCTACTTCCTTATCGTCGGAATCTACACCATTATCCCATTTCCTCATCCTCTGAATCTATACCATACTCCCACTTCCTCATCCTCTGAATCAACTCAATACACCCTCTTCCTCATGGTCTGAATCTTCACCATACTCCCACTTCCTCATCCTCTGAATCTACACAATATTCCCATTTCCTCATCCTCAGAATGTACACAATAATCCCACTTCCTCATCCTCTGAATCTATACCATTCTCCCACTTCACCATCCTCTGAATCTATACCATTCTCCCATTTCCTCATCCTCTGAATGTACATCATACTCCCACTTCCTCATCCTCTGAATGTACACAATACTCCCATTTCCTCATCCTCAGAATGTACACAATAATCCCACTTCCTCATAATCTGAATCTATACCGTACTCCCATTTACTCATCCTCTGAGTCTGTACCATACTTCCAATTCCTCATACTCTGAATCTATATAATACTCCCATTCTCTCCACCTCCAAACATACACCAGACTCCCACTTCCTCATCCTCTGTATCAGCACCATTGTGCCACTTCCTCATCCTCTGTCTATACCATGCTCCCACTTCCTCATCCTCTGAATCTACACCATACTCACACTTCCTCATTCTCTGACCCTACACCATCCTCCTACTTCCTTATCCTCCGAATCTATACCATACTCCGACATCCGCATCCTCTGAATCTACACCATACTCCCACTTCCTCATCCTCTGAATCTACACCAAACTCCCACTCATTCATCCTCTGTATCTGCACCATAATCCCATTTCCTCATCCTCTGAATGGTCACAATATTCCTATTTCCTCATGCTCTGATTCTATACCATGCTCCCACATCCTCATCCTCTGAATCTATACCATACTCCCACTTACTCATTCTCTGAATCTATACCATACTCCCATTTCCTCATCCTCTGAATCTACACAATACTCCCACTTCCTTATCGTCGGAATCTACACCATTATCGCATTTCCTCATCCTCTGAATCTATACCATACTCCCACTTCCTCATCCTCTGAATGTTCACATTACACCCATTTCCTCATCCTCAGAATGTACACAATAATCCCACTTCCTCATCCTCTGAATCTATATAATACTCCCATTCCCTCATCCTCTGAACCTACACCATTATCCCACTTCCTCTTCCTCTGAATGTACACAATATTCCCATTTCCTCATCCTCTGAATCTATACCATACTCTCATTTCCTCAACCTCTGAATATATACCATACTCCCACTTCCTCATCCTCTGAATCTACAGAATACTCCCATTTCCTCATCCTCTGAATCTACACAATACTCCCATTTCCTCATCCTCTGAATCTACACCATACTCCCACTTCCTCATCCACTGAATCTACACAATACTCCCATTTCCTCATCCACTGAATGTACACAAAAATCCCACTTCCTCATCCACTGAATCTACACAATACTCCCATTTCCTCATCCACTGAATCTATAGCGTACTCCAATTTCCTCATCCTCTGAATCTTAACCATACTCCCACTTCCTCATCCTCTGAATCTATACCATACTCCCATTTCCTCATCCTCTGAGTCTGTACCATACACCCACGTCCTCATCCTCTGAATGTACACAATACTCCCATTTCCTCATCCTCTGAATGTACACAATAATCCCACTTCCTCATCCTCTGAATCTATATCATACTCCCACTTCCTCATCCACTGAATCTGCACAATACTCCCCTTTCCTCATCCTCTGAATCTAGAAAATACTCCCACATCCTTATCCTCTGAATCTCTATAATACTCCCATTCCCTCATCCTCTGAACATATACCATACTCAAATTTCCTCATCCACAGGATCTACACGATTATCCCACTTCCTCATCCTCTGAATCTACACAATACTCCTATTTCCTCATCCACTGAATCTATACCATACTCCCACTTTCTCATCCTATGAATCTACACCATACTCACACTTCCTCATCCTCTGAATGTTCACAGTACTCCCATTTCCTCGTCCTCAGAATGTACACAATAATCCCACTTCCTCATCCTCTGAATCTATACCGTACTCCCATTTACTCATCCTCTGAGTCTGTACCATACTTCCAATTCCTCATCCTCCGAATCAATATAATACTCCCATTCTATCCACCTCTGAACATACACCAGAATCCCACTTCCTCATCCTCTGTATCTACACCATTATGCCACTTCCTCATCTTCTGAGTCTATACCATACTCCCACTGCCTCATCCTCTGAATCTACACAATACTCACACTTCCTCATTCTCTGAACCTACACCATCCTCCTACTTCCTTATCCACTGAATCTACACAATACTCCCATTTCCTCATCCACTGAATGTACACAAAAATCCCACTTCCTCATCCACTGAATCTACACAATACTCCCATTTCCTCATCCACTGAATCTATAGCGTACTCCAATTTCCTCATCCTCTGAATCTTAACCATACTCCCACTTCCTCATCCTCTGAATCTATACCATACTCCCATTTCCTCATCCTCTGAGTCTGTACCATACACCCACGTCCTCATCCTCTGAATGTACACAATACTCCCATTTCCTCATCCTCTGGATGTACACAATAATCCCACTTCCTCATCCTCTGAATCTATATCATACTCCCACTTCCTCATCCACTGAATCTGCACAATACTCCCCTTTCCTCATCCTCTGAATCTAGAAAATGCTCCCACATCCTTATCCTCTGAATCTATATATAATACTCCCATTCCCTCATCCTCTGAACATATACCATACTCAAATTTCCTCATCCACAGGATCTACACGATTATCCCACTTCCTCATCCTCTGAATCTACACAATACTCCTATTTCCTCATCCACTGAATCTATACCATACTCCCACTTTCTCATCCTATGAATCTACACCATACTCACACTTCCTCATCCTCTGAATGTTCACAGTTCTCCCATTTCCTCGTCCTCAGAATGTACACAATAATCCCACTTCCTCATCCTCTGAATCTATACCGTACTCCCATTTACTCATCCTCTGAGTCTGTACCATACTTCCAATTCCTCATCCTCCGAATCAATATAATACTCCCATTCTATCCACCTCTGAACATACACCAGAATCCCACTTCCTCATCCTCTGTATCTACACCATTATGCCACTTCCTCATCTTCTGAGTCTATACCATACTCCCACTGCCTCATCCTCTGAATCTACACAATACTCACACTTCCTCATTCTCTGAACCTACACCATCCTCCTACTTCCTTATCCACTGAATCTACACAATACTCCCATTTCCTCATCCACTGAATGTACACAAAAATCCCACTTCCTCATCCACTGAATCTACACAATACTCCCATTTCCTCATCCACTGAATCTATAGCGTACTCCAATTTCCTCATCCTCTGAATCTTAACCATACTCCCACTTCCTCATCCTCTGAATCTATACCATACTCCCATTTCCTCATCCTCTGAGTCTGTACCATACACCCACGTCCTCATCCTCTGAATGTACACAATACTCCCATTTCCTCATCCTCTGAATGTACACAATAATCCCACTTCCTCATCCTCTGAATCTATATCATACTCCCACTTCCTCATCCACTGAATCTGCACAATACTCCCCTTTCCTCATCCTCTGAATCTAGAAAATACTCCCACATCCTTATCCTCTGAATCTATATAATACTCCCATTCCCTCATCCTCTGAACATATACCATACTCAAATTTCCTCATCCACAGGATCTACACGATTATCCCACTTCCTCATCCTCTGAATCTACACAATACTCCTATTTCCTCATCCACTGAATCTATACCATACTCCCACTTTCTCATCCTATGAATCTACACCATACTCACACTTCCTCATCCTCTGAATGTTCACAGTACTCCCATTTCCTCGTCCTCAGAATGTACACAATAATCCCACTTCCTCATCCTCTGAATCTATACCGTACTCCCATTTACTCATCCTCTGAGTCTGTACCATACTTCCAATTCCTCATCCTCCGAATCAATATAATACTCCCATTCTATCCACCTCTGAACATACACCAGAATCCCACTTCCTCATCCTCTGTATCTACACCATTATGCCACTTCCTCATCTTCTGAGTCTATACCATACTCCCACTGCCTCATCCTCTGAATCTACACAATACTCACACTTCCTCATTCTCTGAACCTACACCATCCTCCTACTTCCTTATCCACTGAATCTACACAATACTCCCATTTCCTCATCCACTGAATGTACACAAAAATCCCACTTCCTCATCCACTGAATCTACACAATACTCCCATTTCCTCATCCTCTGAATCTACACAATACTCCCACTTCCTTATCGTCGGAATCTACACCATTATCGCATTTCCTCATCCTCTGAATCTATACCATACTCCCACTTCCTCAGCCTCTGAATGTTCACATTACACCCATTTCCTCATCCACTGAATGTACACAAAAATCCCACTTCCTCATCCACTGAATCTACACAATACTCCCATTTCCTCATCCACTGAATCTATAGCGTACTCCAATTTCCTCATCCTCTGAATCTTAACCATACTCCCACTTCCTCATCCTCTGAATCTATACCATACTCCCATTTCCTCATCCTCTGAGTCTGTACCATACACCCACGTCCTCATCCTCTGAATGTACACAATACTCCCATTTCCTCATCCTCTGAATGTACACAATAATCCCACTTCCTCATCCTCTGAATCTATATCATACTCCCACTTCCTCATCCACTGAATCTGCACAATACTCCCCTTTCCTCATCCTCTGAATCTAGAAAATACTCCCACATCCTTATTCTCTGAATCTATATATAATACTCCCATTCCCTCATCCTCTGAACATATACCATACTCAAATTTCCTCATCCACAGGATCTACACGATTATCCCACTTCCTCATCCTCTGAATCTACACAATACTCCTATTTCCTCATCCACTGAATCTATACCATACTCCCACTTTCTCATCCTATGAATCTACACCATACTCACACTTCCTCATCCTCTGAATGTTCACAGTACTCCCATTTCCTCGTCCTCAGAATGTACACAATAATCCCACTTCCTCATCCTCTGAATCTATACCGTACTCCCATTTACTCATCCTCTGAGTCTGTACCATACTTCCAATTCCTCATCCTCCGAATCAATATAATACTCCCATTCTATCCACCTCTGAACATACACCAGAATCCCACTTCCTCATCCTCTGTATCTACACCATTATGCCACTTCCTCATCTTCTGAGTCTATACCATACTCCCACTGCCTCATCCTCTGAATCTACACAATACTCACACTTCCTCATTCTCTGAACCTACACCATCCTCCTACTTCCTTATCCTCCGAATCTATACCATACTCCCATTTCCTCATCCTCTGAATCTACACAATACTCCCACTTCCTTATCGTCGGAATCTACACCATTATCGCATTTCCTCATCCTCTGAATCTATACCATACTCCCACTTCCTCATCCTCTGAATGTTCACATTACACCCATTTCCTCATCCTCAGAATGTACACAATAATCCCACTTCCTCATCCTCTGAATCTATATAATACTCCCATTCCCTCATCCTCTGAACCTACACCATTATCCCACTTCCTCTTCCTCTGAATGTACACAATATTCCCATTTCCTCATCCTCTGAATCTATACCATACTCTCATTTCCTCAACCTCTGAATATATACCATACTCCCACTTCCTCATCCTCTGAATCTACAGAATACTCCCATTTCCTCATCCTCTGAATCTACATCATACTCCCACTTCTTCAACCTCTGAATCTGCATCATACTCCCATTTCCTCATCCTCTGAATGTATACCATACTCGCACTTCCTCATCCCCAGAAACTATACAATACTCCCACGTCCTCATCCTCTGAATGTACACAATACTCCCATTTCCTCATCCTCTGAATGTACACAATAATCCCAGTTCCTCATCCTCTGAATCGATACCGTACTCCCATTTCCTCATCCTCTGAGTCTGCACCATACTCCCACGTCCTCATCCTCTGAATGTACACAATACTCCCATTTCCTCATCCTCTGAATGTACACAATAATCCCACTTCCTCATCCTCCGAATCTATACCATACTCCCACTTCCTCATCCCCAGAATCTATACAATACTCTCATTTCCTCATCCTCTGAATCTATACCATACTCCCACTTCCTCATCCTCTGAATCTACATAATACTCCCACTTCGTCATCCTCTGAATCTATATCATACTCCCACTTCCTCATCCTCTGAATCTACACAATACTCCCATTTCCTCATCCTCTGAATCTACACAATACTCCCACTTCCTCATCCTCTGAATATATACCATACTCCCACATCCTCATCTTCAGAATATACACAATACGCCCACTTCCTCATCCTCGGTATCTACACCATTATCCCACTTCCTCATCCTCTGAATGTACACATTACTCCCATTTCCTCATCCTCTGTATGTACACAATAGTCCCACTTCCTCATCCTCTGAATCTATACCAGTCTCCCATTTCCTCATCCACTGAGTCTATACCATACTCCCACTTCCTCATCCTCCGAATCTATATAATACTCCCATTCCCTCATCCTCTGAATCTACACCATTATCCCACTTCCTCATCCTCTGAATGTACACAATATTCCCATTTCCTCATCCTCTGAATCTATACCATAATCCCACTTCCTCATCCTCTGAATCTATACCGTACTCATATTTACTCATCCTCTGAGTCTGTACCACACTTCCAATTCCTCATCTTCCGAATCTATATAAAACTCCCATTCTCTCCACCTCTGAACATACACCAGACTCCCACTTCCTCAGCCTCTGTATCTACACCATAATGCCACTTCCTCATCTTCTCAGTCTATACCATACTCCCAGTTCCTCATCCTCTGAATCTATATCATACTCCCACTTCCTCATCCTCTGAATCTACACAATACTCCCATTTCCTCATCTTCTGAATGTACACAATAATCCCACTTCCTCATCCTCCGAATCTATACCATACTCCCACTTCCTCATCCCCAGAATCTATACAATACTCTCATTTCCTCATCCTCTGAATCTATACCATACTCCCATTTCCTCATCCTCTGAATCTACATCATACTCCCACTTCTTCAACCTCTGAATCTGCATCATACTCCCATTTCCTCATCCTCTGAATGTATACCATACTCGCACTTCCTCATCCCCAGAAACTATACAATACTCCCACGTCCTCATCCTCTGAATGTACACAATACTCCCATTTCCTCATCCTCTGAATGTACACAATAATCCCAGTTCCTCATCCTCTGAATCTATACCGTACTCCCATTTCCTCATCCTCTGAGTCTGCACCATACTCCCACGTCCTCATCCTCTGAATGTACACAATACTCCCATTTCCTCATCCTCTGAATGTACACAATAATCCCACTTCCTCATCCTCCGAATCTATACCATACTCCCACTTCCTCATCCCCAGAATCTATACAATACTCTCATTTCCTCATCCTCTGAATCTATACCATACTCCCACTTCCTCATCCTCTGAATCTACATAATACTCCCACTTCGTCATCCTCTGAATCTATATCATACTCCCACTTCCTCATCCTCTGAATCTACACAATACTCCCATTTCCTCATCCTCTGAATCTACACAATACTCCCACTTCCTCATCCTCTGAATATATACCATACTCCCACATCCTCATCTTCAGAATATACACAATACGCCCACTTCCTCATCCTCGGTATCTACACCATTATCCCACTTCCTCATCCTCTGAATGTACACATTACTCCCATTTCCTCATCCTCTGTATGTACACAATAGTCCCACTTCCTCATCCTCTGAATCTATACCAGTCTCCCATTTCCTCATCCACTGAGTCTATACCATACTCCCACTTCCTCATCCTCCGAATCTATATAATACTCCCATTCCCTCATCCTCTGAATCTACACCATTATCCCACTTCCTCATCCTCTGAATGTACACAATATTCCCATTTCCTCATCCTCTGAATCTATACCATAATCCCACTTCCTCATCCTCTGAATCTATACCGTACTCATATTTACTCATCCTCTGAGTCTGTACCACACTTCCAATTCCTCATCTTCCGAATCTATATAAAACTCCCATTCTCTCCACCTCTGAACATACACCAGACTCCCACTTCCTCAGCCTCTGTATCTACACCATAATGCCACTTCCTCATCTTCTCAGTCTATAACATACTCCCAGTTCCTCATCCTCTGAATCTATATCATACTCCCACTTCCTCATCCTCTGAATCTACACAATACTCCCATTTCCTCATCTTCTGAATGTACACAATAATCCCACTTCCTCATCCTCCGAATCTATACCATACTCCCACTTCCTCATCCCCAGAATCTATACAATACTCTCATTTCCTCATCCTCTGAATCTATACCATACTCCCACTTCCTCATCCTCTGAATCTACATAATACTCCCACTTCGTCATCCTCTGAATCTATATCATACTCCCACTTCCTCATCCTCTGAATCTACACAATACTCCAACTTCCTCATCCTCTGAATCTATATCATACTCCCACTTCCTCATCCTCTGAATCTACACAATTACTCCCACTTCCTGATCCTCTGAATCTATATCATACTCCCACTTCCTCATCCTCTGAATCTACACAATACTCCCATTTCCTCATCCTCTGAATGTACACAATAATCCCACTTCCTCATCCTCTGAATCTATACCGTACTCCCATTTCCTCATCCTCTGAGTCTGCACCATACTCCCACGACCTCATCCTCTGAATGTACACAATACTCCCATTTCCTCATACTCTGAATGTACACAATAATCCCACTTCCTCATCCTCCGAATCTATACCATAATCCCACTTCCTCATCCTCTGAATCTATACCGTACTCATATTTACTCATCCTCTGAGTCTGTACCACACTTCCAATTCCTCATCTTCCGAATCTATATAAAACTCCCATTCTCTCCACCTCTGAACATACACCAGACTCCCACTTCCTCATCCTTTGTATCTACACCATAATGCCACTTCCTCATCTTCTCAGTCTATACCATACTCCCACTTCCTCATCCTCTGAATCTATATCATACTCCCACTTCCTCATCCTCTGAATCTACACAATACTCCCATTTCCTCATCCTCTGAATGTACACAATAATCCCACTTCCTCATCCTCCGAATCTATACCATACTCCCACTTCCTCATCCCCAGAATCTATACAATACTCTCATTTCCTCATCCTCTGAATCTATACCATACTCCCACTTCCTCATCCTCTGAATCTACATAATACTCCCACTTCGTCATCCTCTGAATCTATATCATACTCCCACTTCCTCATCCTCTGAATCTACACAATACTCCCACTTCCTCATCCTCTGAATCTATATCATACTCCCACTTCCTCATCCTCTGAATCTACACAATTACTCCCACTTCCTCATCCTCTGAATCTATATCATACTCCCACTTCCTCATCCTCTGAATCTACACAATACTCCCATTTCCTCATCCTCTGAATGTACACAATAATCCCACTTCCTCATCCTCTGAATCTGTACCATACTCCCATTTCCTCATCCTCTGAGTCTGCACCATACTCCCACGACCTCATCCTCTGAATGTACACAATACTCCCACTTCCTCATCCTCTGAATCTACATAATACTCCCACTTCGTCATCCTCTGAATCTATATCATACTCCCACTTCCTCATCCTCTGAATCTACACAATACTCCCATTTCCTCATCCTCTGAATCTACACAATACTCCCACTTCCTCATCCTCTGAATCTATACCATACTCCCACTTCCTCATCTTCAGAATATACACAATACGCCCACTTCCTCATCCTCGGTCTCTACACCATTATCCCACTTCCACCTCCTCTGAATGTACACATTACTCCCATTTGCTCATCCTCTGTATGTACACAATAATCCCACTTCCTCATCCTCTGAATCTATACCGGTCTCCCATTTCCTCATCCACTGAGTCTATACCATACTCCCACTTCCTCATCCTCCGAATCTATATAATACTCACATTCCCTCATCCTCAGAACCTACACCATTATCCCACTTCCTCATCCTCTGAATCTACACAATATACCCATTTCCTCATCCTCTGAATCTATACCATTCTCCAACTTCCTCATCCTCTGAATCTACACAATACTCCAATTTCCTCATCCTCTGAATCTATAACATACTCCCATCTCCTCATCCTCTGAATCTATATAATACTCCCACTTCCTCATCCTCTGAATCTACACCATACTCACACTTCCTCATTCTCTGAACCTACACCATCCGCCTACTTCCTTATCCTCCGAATCTATACCATACTCCCACATCCGCATCCTCTGAATCTACACCATACTCCCACTCACTCATCCTCTGTATCTGCACCATAATCCCATTTCCTCATCCTCTGAATGGTCACAATATTCCTATTTCCTCATGCTCTGAATCTATACCATGCTCCCACTTCCTCATCCTCTGAATCTATACCATACTCCCACTTCCTCATTCTCTGAATCTATACCATACTCCCATTTCCTTATCCTCTGAATCTACACATTACTCCCACTTCCTTATCGTCGGAATCTAAACCATTATCCCATTTCCTCATCCTCTGAATCTATACAATACTCCCACTTCCTCATCCTCTGAATCTATACCATACTCCCACTTTCTCATTTTCAGAATATACACAGTATACCCTCTTCCTCATCCTCTGAATCTACACAATACTCCTACTTCCTTATCGTCGGAATCTACACCATTATCCCATTTCCTCATCCTCTGAATCTATACCATACTCCCACTTCCTCATCCTCTGAATCAACTCAATACACCCTCTTCCTCATGGTCTGAATCTTCACCATACTCCCACTTCCTCATCCTCTGAATCTACACAATATTCCCATTTCCTCATCCTCAGAATGTACACAATAATCCCACTTCCTCATCCTCTGAATCTATACCATTCTCCCACATCACCATCCTCTGAATCTATACCATTCTCCCATTTCCTCATCCTCTGAATGTACATCATACTCCCACTTCCTCATCCTCTGAATGTACACAATACTCCCATTTCCTCATCCTCAGAATGTACACAATAATCCCACTTCCTCATCCTCTGAATCTATACCGTACTCCCATTTCCTCATCCTCTGAGTCTGCACCATACTCCCACGACCTCATCCTCTGAATGTACACAATACTCCCATTTCCTCATACTCTGAATGTACACAATAATCCCACTTCCTCATCCTCCGAATCTATACCATAATCCCACTTCCTCATCCTCTGAATCTATACCGTACTCATATTTACTCATCCTCTGAGTCTGTACCACACTTCCAATTCCTCATCTTCCGAATCTATATAAAACTCCCATTCTCTCCACCTCTGAACATACACCAGACTCCCACTTCCTCATCCTTTGTATCTACACCATAATGCCACTTCCTCATCTTCTCAGTCTATACCATACTCCCACTTCCTCATCCTCTGAATCTATATCATACTCCCACTTCCTCATCCTCTGAATCTACACAATACTCCCATTTCCTCATCCTCTGAATGTACACAATAATCCCACTTCCTCATCCTCCGAATCTATACCATACTCCCACTTCCTCATCCCCAGAATCTATACAATACTCTCATTTCCTCATCCTCTGAATCTATACCATACTCCCACTTCCTCATCCTCTGAATCTACATAATACTCCCACTTCGTCATCCTCTGAATCTATATCATACTCCCACTTCCTCATCCTCTGAATCTACACAATACTCCCACTTCCTCATCCTCTGAATCTATATCATACTCCCACTTCCTCATCCTCTGAATCTACACAATTACTCCCACTTCCTCATCCTCTGAATCTATATCATACTCCCACTTCCTCATCCTCTGAATCTACACAATACTCCCATTTCCTCATCCTCTGAATGTACACAATAATCCCACTTCCTCATCCTCTGAATCTGTACCATACTCCCATTTCCTCATCCTCTGAGTCTGCACCATACTCCCACGACCTCATCCTCTGAATGTACACAATACTCCCATTTCCTCATACTCTGAATGTACAGAATAATCCCACTTCCTCATCCTCCGAATCTATACCATAATCCCACTTCCTCATCCTCTGAATCTATACCGTACTCATATTTACTCATCCTCTGAGTCTGTACCATACTTCCAATTCCTCATCTTCTGAATCTATATAAAACTCCCATTCTCTCCACCTCTGAACATACTCCAGCCTCCCACTTCCTCATCCCCAGAATCTATACAATACTCTCATTTCCTCATCCTCTGAATCTATACCATACTCCCACTTCCTCATCCTCTGAATCTACATAATACTCCCACTTCGTCATCCTCTGAATCTATATCATACTCCCACTTCCTCATCCTCTGAATCTACACAATACTCCCATTTCCTCATCCTCTGAATCTACACAATACTCCCACTTCCTCATCCTCTGAATCTATACCATACTCCCACTTCCTCATCTTCAGAATATACACAATACGCCCACTTCCTCATCCTCGGTCTCTACACCATTATCCCACTTCCACCTCCTCTGAATGTACACATTACTCCCATTTGCTCATCCTCTGTATGTACACAATAATCCCACTTCCTCATCCTCTGAATCTATACCGGTCTCCCATTTCCTCATCCACTGAGTCTATACCATACTCCCACTTCCTCATCCTCCGAATCTATATAATACTCACATTCCCTCATCCTCAGAACCTACACCATTATCCCACTTCCTCATCCTCTGAATCTACACAATATACCCATTTCCTCATCCTCTGAATCTATACCATTCTCCAACTTCCTCATCCTCTGAATCTACACAATACTCCAATTTCCTCATCCTCTGAATCTATAACATACTCCCATCTCCTCATCCTCTGAATCTATATAATACTCCCACTTCCTCATCCTCTGAATCTACACCATACTCACACTTCCTCATTCTCTGAACCTACACCATCCGCCTACTTCCTTATCCTCCGAATCTATACCATACTCCCACATCCGCATCCTCTGAATCTACACCATACTCCCACTTCCTCATCCTCTGAATCTACACCATACTCCCACTCACTCATCCTCTGTATCTGCACCATAATCCCATTTCCTCATCCTCTGAATTGTCACAATATTCCTATTTCCTCATGCTCTGAATCTATACCATGCTCCCACTTCCTCATCCTCTGAATCTATACCATACTCCCACTTCCTCATTCTCTGAATCTATACCATACTCCCATTTCCTTATCCTCTGAATCTACACATTACTCCCACTTCCTTATCGTCGGAATCTAAACCATTATCCCATTTCCTCATCCTCTGAATCTATACAATACTCCCACTTCCTCATCCTCTGAATCTATACCATACTCCCACTTTCTCATTTTCAGAATATACACAGTATACCCTCTTCCTCATCCTCTGAATCTATACCATACTCCCACTTCCTCATCCTCTGAATCTATACCATACTCCCACTTTCTCATTTTCAGAATATACACAGTATACCCTCTTCCTCATCCTCTGAATCTATACCATACTCCCACTTCCTCATCCTCTGAATCTATACCATACTCCCACTTTCTCATTTTCAGAATATACACAGTATACCCTCTTCCTCATCCTCTGAATCTATACCATACTCCCACTTCCTCATCCTCTGAATCAACTCAATACACCCTCTTCCTCATGGTCTGAATCTTCACCATACTCCCACTTCCTCATCCTCTGAATCTACACAATATTCCCATTTCCTCATCCTCAGAATGTACACAATAATCCCACTTCCTCATCCTCTGAATCTATACCATTCTCCCACTTCACCATCCTCTGAATCTATACCATTCTCCCATTTCCTCATCCTCTGAATGTACATCATACTCCCACTTCCTCATCCTCTGAATGTACACAATACTCCCATTTCCTCATCCTCAGAATGTACACAATAATCCCACTTCCTCATAATCTGAATCTATACCGTACTCCCATTTACTCATCCTCTGAGTCTGTACCATACTTCCAATTCCTCATACTCTGAATCTATATAATACTCCCATTCTCTCCACCTCCAAACATACACCAGACTCCCACTTCCTCATCCTCTGTATCAGCACCATTGTGCCACTTCCTCATCCTCTGTCTATACCATGCTCCCACTTCCTCATCCTCTGAATCTACACCATACTCACACTTCCTCATTCTCTGACCCTACACCATCCTCCTACTTCCTTATCCTCCGAATCTATACCATACTCCGACATCCGCATCCTCTGAATCTACACCATACTCCCACTTCCTCATCCTCTGAATCTACACCAAACTCCCACTCATTCATCCTCTGTATCTGCACC
Source organism: Hemitrygon akajei (assembly GCF_048418815.1). NCBI lineage: Eukaryota > Metazoa > Chordata > Chondrichthyes > Myliobatiformes > Dasyatidae > Hemitrygon > Hemitrygon akajei. Next base: position 13,348,110 of record NC_133144.1, read on the forward strand.
ATAATCCCATTTCCTCATCCTCTGAATGGTCACAATATTCCTATTTCCTCATGCTCTGATTCTATACCATGCTCCCACATCCTCATCCTCTGAATCTATACCATACTCCCACTTACTCATTCTCTGAATCTATACCATACTCCCATTTCCTCATCCTCTGAATCTACACAATACTCCCACTTCCTTATCGTCGGAATCTACACCATTATCGCATTTCCTCATCCTCTGAATCTATACCATACTCCCACTTCCTCATCCTCTGAATGTTCACATTACACCCATTTCCTCATCCTCAGAATGTACACAATAATCCCACTTCCTCATCCTCTGAATCTATATAATACTCCCATTCCCTCATCCGCTGAACCTACACCATTATCCCACTTCCTCTTCCTCTGAATGTACACAATATTCCCATTTCCTCATCCTCTGAATCTATAACATACTCTCATTTCCTCAACCTCTGAATATATACCATACTCCCACTTCCTCATCCTCTGAATCTACAGAATACTCCCATTTCCTCATCCTCTGAATCTACACAATACTCCCATTTCCTCATCCTCTGAATCTACACCATACTCCCACTTCCTCATCCACTGAATCTACACAATACTCCCATTTCCTCATCCACTGAATCTATAGCGTACTCCAATTTCCTCATCCTCTGAATCTTAACCATACTCCCACTTCCTCATCCTCTGAATCTATACCATACTCCCATTTCCTCATCCTCTGAGTCTGTACCATACACCCACGTCCTCATCCTCTGAATGTACACAATACTCCCATTTCCTCATCCTCTGGATGTACACAATAATCCCACTTCCTCATCCTCTGAATCTATATCATACTCCCACTTCCTCATCCACTGAATCTGCACAATACTCCCCTTTCCTCATCCTCTGAATCTAGAAAATGCTCCCACATCCTTATCCTCTGAATCTATATATAATACTCCCATTCCCTCATCCTCTGAACATATACCATACTCAAATTTCCTCATCCACAGGATCTACACGATTATCCCACTTCCTCATCCTCTGAATCTACACAATACTCCTATTTCCTCATCCACTGAATCTATACCATACTCCCACTTTCTCATCCTATGAATCTACACCATACTCACACTTCCTCATCCTCTGAATGTTCACAGTACTCCCATTTCCTCGTCCTCAGAATGTACACAATAATCCCACTTCCTCATCCTCTGAATCTATACCGTACTCCCATTTACTCATCCTCTGAGTCTGTACCATACTTCCAATTCCTCATCCTCCGAATCAATATAATACTCCCATTCTATCCACCTCTGAACATACACCAGAATCCCACTTCCTCATCCTCTGTATCTACACCATTATGCCACTTCCTCATCTTCTGAGTCTATACCATACTCCCACTGCCTCATCCTCTGAATCTACACAATACTCACACTTCCTCATTCTCTGAACCTACACCATCCTCCTACTTCCTTATCCACTGAATCTACACAATACTCCCATTTCCTCATCCACTGAATGTACACAAAAATCCCACTTCCTCATCCACTGAATCTACACAATACTCCCATTTCCTCATCCACTGAATCTATAGCGTACTCCAATTTCCTCATCCTCTGAATCTTAACCATACTCCCACTTCCTCATCCTCTGAATCTATACCATACTCCCATTTCCTCATCCTCTGAGTCTGTACCATACACCCACGTCCTCATCCTCTGAATGTACACAATACTCCCATTTCCTCATCCTCTGAATGTACACAATAATCCCACTTCCTCATCCTCTGAATCTATATCATACTCCCACTTCCTCATCCACTGAATCTGCACAATACTCCCCTTTCCTCATCCTCTGCATCTAGAAAATGCTCCCACATCCTTATCCTCTGAATCTATATATAATACTCCCATTCCCTCATCCTCTGAACATATACCATACTCAAATTTCCTCATCCACAGGATCTACACGATTATCCCACTTCCTCATCCTCTGAATCTACACAATACTCCTATTTCCTCATCCACTGAATCTATACCATACTCCCACTTTCTCATCCTATGAATCTACACCATACTCACACTTCCTCATCCTCTGAATGTTCACAGTACTCCCATTTCCTCGTCCTCAGAATGTACACAATAATCCCACTTCCTCATCCTCTGAATCTATACCGTACTCCCATTTACTCATCCTCTGAGTCTGTACCATACTTCCAATTCCTCATCCTCCGAATCAATATAATACTCCCATTCTATCCACCTCTGAACATACACCAGAATCCCACTTCCTCATCCTCTGTATCTACACCATTATGCCACTTCCTCATCTTCTGAGTCTATACCATACTCCCACTGCCTCATCCTCTGAATCTACACAATACTCACACTTCCTCATTCTCTGAACCTACACCATCCTCCTACTTCCTTATCCACTGAATCTACACAATACTCCCATTTCCTCATCCACTGAATGTACACAAAAATCCCACTTCCTCATCCACTGAATCTACACAATACTCCCATTTCCTCATCCACTGAATCTATAGAGTACTCCAATTTCCTCATCCTCTGAATCTTAACCATACTCCCACTTCCTCATCCTCTGAATCTATACCATACTCCCATTTCCTCATCCTCTGAGTCTGTACCATACACCCACGTCCTCATCCTCTGAATGTACACAATACTCCCATTTCCTCATCCTCTGAATGTACACAATAATCCCACTTCCTCATCCTCTGAATCTATATCATACTCCCACTTCCTCATCCACTGAATCTGCACAATACTCCCCTTTCCTCATCCTCTGAATCTAGAAAATGCTCCCACATCCTTATCCTCTGAATCTATATATAATACTCCCATTCCCTCATCCTCTGAACATATACCATACTCAAATTTCCTCATCCACAGGATCTACACGATTATCCCACTTCCTCATCCTCTGAATCTACACAATACTCCTATTTCCTCATCCTCTGAATCTACATAATACTCCCACTTCGTCATCCTCTGAATCTATATCATACTCCCACTTCCTCATCCTCTGAATCTACACAATACTCCCATTTCCTCATCCTCTGAATCTACACAATACTCCCACTTCCTCATCCTCTGAATCTATACCATACTCCCACTTCCTCATCTTCAGAATATACACAATACGCCCACTTCCTCATCCTCGGTCTCTACACCATTATCCCACTTCCACCTCCTCTGAATGTACACATTACTCCCATTTGCTCATCCTCTGTATGTACACAATAATCCCACTTCCTCATCCTCTGAATCTATACCGGTCTCCCATTTCCTCATCCACTGAGTCTATACCATACTCCCACTTCCTCATCCTCCGAATCTATATAATACTCACATTCCCTCATCCTCAGAACCTACACCATTATCCCACTTCCTCATCCTCTGAATCTACACAATATACCCATTTCCTCATCCTCTGAATCTATACCATTCTCCAACTTCCTCATCCTCTGAATCTACACAATACTCCAATTTCCTCATCCTCTGAATCTATAACATACTCCCATCTCCTCATCCTCTGAATCTATATAATACTCCCACTTCCTCATCCTCTGAATCTACACCATACTCACACTTCCTCATTCTCTGAACCTACACCATCCGCCTACTTCCTTATCCTCCGAATCTATACCATACTCCCACATCCGCATCCTCTGAATCTACACCATACTCCCACTTCCTCATCCTCTGAATCTACACCATACTCCCACTCACTCATCCTCTGTATCTGCACCATAATCCCATTTCCTCATCCTCTGAATTGTCACAATATTCCTATTTCCTCATGCTCTGAATCTATACCATGCTCCCACTTCCTCATCCTCTGAATCTATACCATACTCCCACTTCCTCATTCTCTGAATCTATACCATACTCCCATTTCCTTATCCTCTGAATCTACACATTACTCCCACTTCCTTATCGTCGGAATCTAAACCATTATCCCATTTCCTCATCCTCTGAATCTATACAATACTCCCACTTCCTCATCCTCTGAATCTATACCATACTCCCACTTTCTCATTTTCAGAATATACACAGTATACCCTCTTCCTCATCCTCTGAATCTATACCATACTCCCACTTCCTCATCCTCTGAATCTATACCATACTCCCACTTTCTCATTTTCAGAATATACACAGTATACCCTCTTCCTCATCCTCTGAATCTATACCATACTCCCACTTCCTCATCCTCTGAATCTATACCATACTCCCACTTTCTCATTTTCAGAATATACACAGTATACCCTCTTCCTCATCCTCTGAATCTATACCATACTCCCACTTCCTCATCCTCTGAATCAACTCAATACACCCTCTTCCTCATGGTCTGAATCTTCACCATACTCCCACTTCCTCATCCTCTGAATCTACACAATATTCCCATTTCCTCATCCTCAGAATGTACACAATAATCCCACTTCCTCATCCTCTGAATCTATACCATTCTCCCACTTCACCATCCTCTGAATCTATACCATTCTCCCATTTCCTCATCCTCTGAATGTACATCATACTCCCACTTCCTCATCCTCTGAATGTACACAATACTCCCATTTCCTCATCCTCAGAATGTACACAATAATCCCACTTCCTCATAATCTGAATCTATACCGTACTCCCATTTACTCATCCTCTGAGTCTGTACCATACTTCCAATTCCTCATACTCTGAATCTATATAATACTCCCATTCTCTCCACCTCCAAACATACACCAGACTCCCACTTCCTCATCCTCTGTATCAGCACCATTGTGCCACTTCCTCATCCTCTGTCTATACCATGCTCCCACTTCCTCATCCTCTGAATCTACACCATACTCACACTTCCTCATTCTCTGACCCTACACCATCCTCCTACTTCCTTATCCTCCGAATCTATACCATACTCCGACATCCGCATCCTCTGAATCTACACCATACTCCCACTTCCTCATCCTCTGAATCTACACCAAACTCCCACTCATTCATCCTCTGTATCTGCACCATAATCCCATTTCCTCATCCTCTGAATGGTCACAATATTCCTATTTCCTCATGCTCTGATTCTATACCATGCTCCCACATCCTCATCCTCTGAATCTATACCATACTCCCACTTACTCATTCTCTGAATCTATACCATACTCCCATTTCCTCATCCTCTGAATCTACACAATACTCCCACTTCCTTATCGTCGGAATCTACACCATTATCGCATTTCCTCATCCTCTGAATCTATACCATACTCCCACTTCCTCATCCTCTGAATGTTCACATTACACCCATTTCCTCATCCTCAGAATGTACACAATAATCCCACTTCCTCATCCTCTGAATCTATATAATACTCCCATTCCCTCATCCGCTGAACCTACACCATTATCCCACTTCCTCTTCCTCTGAATGTACACAATATTCCCATTTCCTCATCCTCTGAATCTATAACATACTCTCATTTCCTCAACCTCTGAATATATACCATACTCCCACTTCCTCATCCTCTGAATCTACAGAATACTCCCATTTCCTCATCCTCTGAATCTACACAATACTCCCATTTCCTCATCCTCTGAATCTACACCATACTCCCACTTCCTCATCCACTGAATCTACACAATACTCCCATTTCCTCATCCACTGAATCTATAGCGTACTCCAATTTCCTCATCCTCTGAATCTTAACCATACTCCCACTTCCTCATCCTCTGAATCTATACCATACTCCCATTTCCTCATCCTCTGAGTCTGTACCATACACCCACGTCCTCATCCTCTGAATGTACACAATACTCCCATTTCCTCATCCTCTGGATGTACACAATAATCCCACTTCCTCATCCTCTGAATCTATATCATACTCCCACTTCCTCATCCACTGAATCTGCACAATACTCCCCTTTCCTCATCCTCTGAATCTAGAAAATGCTCCCACATCCTTATCCTCTGAATCTATATATAATACTCCCATTCCCTCATCCTCTGAACATATACCATACTCAAATTTCCTCATCCACAGGATCTACACGATTATCCCACTTCCTCATCCTCTGAATCTACACAATACTCCTATTTCCTCATCCACTGAATCTATACCATACTCCCACTTTCTCATCCTATGAATCTACACCATACTCACACTTCCTCATCCTCTGAATGTTCACAGTACTCCCATTTCCTCGTCCTCAGAATGTACACAATAATCCCACTTCCTCATCCTCTGAATCTATACCGTACTCCCATTTACTCATCCTCTGAGTCTGTACCATACTTCCAATTCCTCATCCTCCGAATCAATATAATACTCCCATTCTATCCACCTCTGAACATACACCAGAATCCCACTTCCTCATCCTCTGTATCTACACCATTATGCCACTTCCTCATCTTCTGAGTCTATACCATACTCCCACTGCCTCATCCTCTGAATCTACACAATACTCACACTTCCTCATTCTCTGAACCTACACCATCCTCCTACTTCCTTATCCACTGAATCTACACAATACTCCCATTTCCTCATCCACTGAATGTACACAAAAATCCCACTTCCTCATCCACTGAATCTACACAATACTCCCATTTCCTCATCCACTGAATCTATAGCGTACTCCAATTTCCTCATCCTCTGAATCTTAACCATACTCCCACTTCCTCATCCTCTGAATCTATACCATACTCCCATTTCCTCATCCTCTGAGTCTGTACCATACACCCACGTCCTCATCCTCTGAATGTACACAATACTCCCATTTCCTCATCCTCTGAATGTACACAATAATCCCACTTCCTCATCCTCTGAATCTATATCATACTCCCACTTCCTCATCCACTGAATCTGCACAATACTCCCCTTTCCTCATCCTCTGCATCTAGAAAATGCTCCCACATCCTTATCCTCTGAATCTATATATAATACTCCCATTCCCTCATCCTCTGAACATATACCATACTCAAATTTCCTCATCCACAGGATCTACACGATTATCCCACTTCCTCATCCTCTGAATCTACACAATACTCCTATTTCCTCATCCACTGAATCTATACCATACTCCCACTTTCTCATCCTATGAATCTACACCATACTCACACTTCCTCATCCTCTGAATGTTCACAGTACTCCCATTTCCTCGTCCTCAGAATGTACACAATAATCCCACTTCCTCATCCTCTGAATCTATACCGTACTCCCATTTACTCATCCTCTGAGTCTGTACCATACTTCCAATTCCTCATCCTCCGAATCAATATAATACTCCCATTCTATCCACCTCTGAACATACACCAGAATCCCACTTCCTCATCCTCTGTATCTACACCATTATGCCACTTCCTCATCTTCTGAGTCTATACCATACTCCCACTGCCTCATCCTCTGAATCTACACAATACTCACACTTCCTCATTCTCTGAACCTACACCATCCTCCTACTTCCTTATCCACTGAATCTACACAATACTCCCATTTCCTCATCCACTGAATGTACACAAAAATCCCACTTCCTCATCCACTGAATCTACACAATACTCCCATTTCCTCATCCACTGAATCTATAGAGTACTCCAATTTCCTCATCCTCTGAATCTTAACCATACTCCCACTTCCTCATCCTCTGAATCTATACCATACTCCCATTTCCTCATCCTCTGAGTCTGTACCATACACCCACGTCCTCATCCTCTGAATGTACACAATACTCCCATTTCCTCATCCTCTGAATGTACACAATAATCCCACTTCCTCATCCTCTGAATCTATATCATACTCCCACTTCCTCATCCACTGAATCTGCACAATACTCCCCTTTCCTCATCCTCTGAATCTAGAAAATGCTCCCACATCCTTATCCTCTGAATCTATATATAATACTCCCATTCCCTCATCCTCTGAACATATACCATACTCAAATTTCCTCATCCACAGGATCTACACGATTATCCCACTTCCTCATCCTCTGAATCTACACAATACTCCTATTTCCTCATCCACTGAATCTACACCATACTCCCACTTTCTCATCCTATGAATCTACACCATACTCACACTTCCTCATCCTCGGAATGTTCACAGTACTCCCATTTCCTCGTCCTCAGAATGTACACAATAATCCCACTTCCTCATCCTCTGAATCTATACCGTACTCCCATTTACTCATCCTCTGAGTCTGTACCATACTTCCAATTCCTCATCCTCCGAATCAATATAATACTCCCATTCTATCCACCTCTGAACATACACCAGAATCCCACTTCCTCATCCTCTGTATCTACACCATTATGCCACTTCCTCATCTTCTGAGTCTATACCATACTCCCACTGCCTCATCCTCTGAATCTACACAATACTCACACTTCCTCATTCTCTGAACCTACACCATCCTCCTACTTCCTTATCCACTGAATCTACACAATACTCCCATTTCCTCATCCACTGAATGTACACAAAAATCCCACTTCCTCATCCACTGAATCTACACAATACTCCCACTTCCTTATCGTCGGAATCTACACCATTATCGCATTTCCTCATCCTCTGAATCTATACCATACTCCCACTTCCTCATCCTCTGAATGTTCACATTACACCCATTTCCTCATCCTCAGAATGTACACAATAATCCCACTTCCTCATCCTCTGAATCTATATAATACTCCCATTCCCTCATCCTCTGAACCTACACCATTATCCCACTTCCTCTTCCTCTGAATGTACACAATATTCCCATTTCCTCATCCTCTGAATCTATACCATACTCTCATTTCCTCAACCTCTGAATATATACCATACTCCCACTTCCTCATCCTCTGAATCTACAGAATACTCCCATTTCCTCATCCTCTGAATCTACATCATACTCCCACTTCTTCAACCTCTGAATCTGCATCATACTCCCATTTCCTCATCCTCTGAATGTATACCATACTCGCACTTCCTCATCCCCAGAAACTATACAATACTCCCACGTCCTCATCCTCTGAATGTACACAATACTCCCATTTCCTCATCCTCTGAATGTACACAATAATCCCACTTCCTCATCCTCTGAATCTATACCGTACTCCCATTTCCTCATCCTCTGAGTCTGCACCATACTCCCACGTCCTCATCCTCTGAATGTACACAATACTCCCATTTCCTCATCCTCTGAATGTACACAATAATCCCACTTCCTCATCCTCCGAATCTATACCATACTCCCACTTCCTCATCCCCAGAATCTATACAATACTCTCATTTCCTCATCCTCTGAATCTATACCATACTCCCACTTCCTCATCCTCTGAATCTACATAATACTCCCACTTCGTCATCCTCTGAATCTATATCATACTCCCACTTCCTCATCCTCTGAATCTACACAATACTCCCATTTCCTCATCCTCTGAATCTACACAATACTCCCACTTCCTCATCCTCTGAATATATACCATACTCCCACATCCTCATCTTCAGAATATACACAATACGCCCACTTCCTCATCCTCGGTATCTACACCATTATCCCACTTCCTCATCCTCTGAATGTACACATTACTCCCATTTCCTCATCCTCTGTATGTACACAATAGTCCCACTTCCTCATCCTCTGAATCTATACCAGTCTCCCATTTCCTCATCCACTGAGTCTATACCATACTCCCACTTCCTCATCCTCCGAATCTATATAATACTCCCATTCCCTCATCCTCTGAATCTACACCATTATCCCACTTCCTCATCCTCTGAATGTACACAATATTCCCATTTCCTCATCCTCTGAATCTATACCATAATCCCACTTCCTCATCCTCTGAATCTATACCGTACTCATATTTACTCATCCTCTGAGTCTGTACCACACTTCCAATTCCTCATCTTCCGAATCTATATAAAACTCCCATTCTCTCCACCTCTGAACATACACCAGACTCCCACTTCCTCAGCCTCTGTATCTACACCATAATGCCACTTCCTCATCTTCTCAGTCTATACCATACTCCCAGTTCCTCATCCTCTGAATCTATATCATACTCCCACTTCCTCATCCTCTGAATCTACACAATACTCCCATTTCCTCATCTTCTGAATGTACACAATAATCCCACTTCCTCATCCTCCGAATCTATACCATACTCCCACTTCCTCATCCCCAGAATCTATACAATACTCTCATTTCCTCATCCTCTGAATCTATACCATACTCCCACTTCCTCATCCTCTGAATCTACACAATTACTCCCACTTCCTGATCCTCTGAATCTATATCATACTCCCACTTCCTCATCCTCTGAATCTACACAATACTCCCATTTCCTCATCCTCTGAATGTACACAATAATCCCACTTCCTCATCCTCTGAATCTATACCGTACTCCCATTTCCTCATCCTCTGAGTCTGCACCATACTCCCACGACCTCATCCTCTGAATCTACACAATACTCCCATTTCCTCATCCTCTGAATGTACACAATAATCCCACTTCCTCATCCTCTGAATCTATACCGTACTCATATTTACTCATCCTCTGAGTCTGTACCACACTTCCAATTCCTCATCTTCCGAATCTATATAAAACTCCCATTCTCTCCACCTCTGAACATACACCAGACTCCCACTTCCTCAGCCTCTGTATCTACACCATAATGCCACTTCCTCATCTTCTCAGTCTATACCATACTCCCAGTTCCTCATCCTCTGAATCTATATCATACTCCCACTTCCTCATCCTCTGAATCTACACAATACTCCCATTTCCTCATCTTCTGAATGTACACAATAATCCCACTTCCTCATCCTCCGAATCTATACCATACTCCCACTTCCTCATCCCCAGAATCTATACAATACTCTCATTTCCTCATCCTCTGAATCTATACCATACTCCCACTTCCTCATCCTCTGAATCTACACAATTACTCCCACTTCCTGATCCTCTGAATCTATATCATACTCCCACTTCCTCATCCTCTGAATCTACACAATACTCCCATTTCCTCATCCTCTGAATGTACACAATAATCCCACTTCCTCATCCTCTGAATCTATACCGTACTCCCATTTCCTCATCCTCTGAGTCTGCACCATACTCCCACGACCTCATCCTCTGAATCTACACAATACTCCCATTTCCTCATCCTCTGAATGTACACAATAATCCCACTTCCTCATCCTCTGAATCTATACCGTACTCATATTTACTCATCCTCTGAGTCTGTACCACACTTCCAATTCCTCATCTTCCGAATCTATATAAAACTCCCATTCTCTCCACCTCTGAACATACACCAGACTCCCACTTCCTCATCCTTTGTATCTACACCATAATGCCACTTCCTCATCTTCTCAGTCTATACCATACTCCCACTTCCTCATCCTCTGAATCTATATCATACTCCCACTTCCTCATCCTCTGAATCTACACAATACTCCCATTTCCTCATCCTCTGAATGTACACAATAATCCCACTTCCTCATCCTCTGAATCTATACCGTACTCCCATTTCCTCATCCTCTGAGTCTGCACCATACTCCCACGACCTCATCCTCTGAATCTACACAATACTCCCATTTCCTCATCCTCTGAATGTACACAATAATCCCACTTCCTCATCCTCTGAATCTATACCGTACTCATATTTACTCATCCTCTGAGTCTGTACCACACTTCCAATTCCTCATCTTCCGAATCTATATAAAACTCCCATTCTCTCCACCTCTGAACATACACCAGACTCCCACTTCCTCAGCCTCTGTATCTACACCATAATGCCACTTCCTCATCTTCTCAGTCTATACCATACTCCCAGTTCCTCATCCTCTGAATCTATATCATACTCCCACTTCCTCATCCTCTGAATCTACACAATACTCCCATTTCCTCATCTTCTGAATGTACACAATAATCCCACTTCCTCATCCTCCGAATCTATACCATACTCCCACTTCCTCATCCCCAGAATCTATACAATACTCTCATTTCCTCATCCTCTGAATCTATACCATACTCCCACTTCCTCATCCTCTGAATCTACACAATTACTCCCACTTCCTGATCCTCTGAATCTATATCATACTCCCACTTCCTCATCCTCTGAATCTACACAATACTCCCATTTCCTCATCCTCTGAATGTACACAATAATCCCACTTCCTCATCCTCTGAATCTATACCGTACTCCCATTTCCTCATCCTCTGAGTCTGCACCATACTCCCACGACCTCATCCTCTGAATCTACACAATACTCCCATTTCCTCATCCTCTGAATGTACACAATAATCCCACTTCCTCATCCTCTGAATCTATACCGTACTCATATTTACTCATCCTCTGAGTCTGTACCACACTTCCAATTCCTCATCTTCCGAATCTATATAAAACTCCCATTCTCTCCACCTCTGAACATACACCAGACTCCCACTTCCTCATCCTTTGTATCTACACCATAATGCCACTTCCTCATCTTCTCAGTCTATACCATACTCCCACTTCCTCATCCTCTGAATCTATATCATACTCCCACTTCCTCATCCTCTGAATCTACACAATACTCCCATTTCCTCATCCTCTGAATGTACACAATAATCCCACTTCCTCATCCTCCGAATCTATACCATACTCCCACTTCCTCATCCCCAGAATCTATACAATACTCTCATTTCCTCATCCTCTGAATCTATACCATACTCCCACTTCCTCATCCTCTGAATCTACATAATACTCCCACTTCGTCATCCTCTGAATCTATATCATACTCCCACTTCCTCATCCTCTGAATCTACACAATACTCCCACTTCCTCATCCTCTGAATCTATATCATACTCCCACTTCCTCATCCTCTGAATCTACACAATTACTCCCACTTCCTCATCCTCTGAATCTATATCATACTCCCACTTCCTCATCCTCTGAATCTACACAATACTCCCATTTCCTCATCCTCTGAATGTACACAATAATCCCACTTCCTCATCCTCTGAATCTATACCATACTCCCATTTCCTCATCCTCTGAGTCTGCACCATACTCCCACGACCTCATCCTCTGAATGTACACAATACTCCCATTTCCTCATACTCTGAATGTACAGAATAATCCCACTTCCTCATCCTCCGAATCTATACCATAATCCCACTTCCTCATCCTCTGAATCTATACCGTACTCATATTTACTCATCCTCTGAGTCTGTACCATACTTCCAATTCCTCATCTTCTGAATCTATATAAAACTCCCATTCTCTCCACCTCTGAACATACTCCAGCCTCCCACTTCCTCATCCCCAGAATCTATACAATACTCTCATTTCCTCATCCTCTGAATCTATACCATACTCCCACTTCCTCATCCTCTGAATCTACATAATACTCCCACTTCGTCATCCTCTGAATCTATATCATACTCCCACTTCCTCATCCTCTGAATCTACACAATACTCCCATTTCCTCATCCTCTGAATCTACACAATACTCCCACTTCCTCATCCTCTGAATCTATACCATACTCCCACTTCCTCATCTTCAGAATATACACAATACGCCCACTTCCTCATCCTCGGTCTCTACACCATTATCCCACATCCACCTCCTCTGAATGTACACATTACTCCCATTTGCTCATCCTCTGTATGTACACAATAATCCCACTTCCTCATCCTCTGAATCTATACCGGTCTCCCATTTCCTCATCCACTGAGTCTATACCATACTCCCACTTCCTCATCCTCCGAATCTATATAATACTCACATTCCCTCATCCTCAGAACCTACACCATTATCCCACTTCCTCATCCTCTGAATCTACACAATATACCCATTTCCTCATCCTCTGAATCTATACCATTCTCCAACTTCCTCATCCTCTGAATCTACACAATACTCCAATTTCCTCATCCTCTGAATCTATAACATACTCCCATCTCCTCATCCTCTGAATCTATATAATACTCCCACTTCCTCATCCTCTGAATCTACACCATACTCACACTTCCTCATTCTCTGAACCTACACCATCCGCCTACTTCCTTATCCTCCGAATCTATACCATACTCCCACATCCGCATCCTCTGAATCTACACCATACTCCCACTTCCTCATCCTCTGAATCTACACCATACTCCCACTCACTCATCCTCTGTATCTGCACCATAATCCCATTTCCTCATCCTCTGAATGGTCACAATATTCCTATTTCCTCATGCTCTGAATCTATACCATGCTCCCACTTCCTCATCCTCTGAATCTATACCATACTCCCACTTCCTCATTCTCTGAATCTATACCATACTCCCATTTCCTCATCCTCTGAATCTACACATTACTCCCACTTCCTTATCGTCGGAATCTAAACCATTATCCCATTTCCTCATCCTCTGAATCTATACAATACTCCCACTTCCTCATCCTCTGAATCTATACCATACTCCCACTTTCTCATTTTCAGAATATACACAGTATACCCTCTTCCTCATCCTCTGAATCTACACAATACTCCTACTTCCTTATCGTCGGAATCTACACCATTATCCCATTTCCTCATCCTCTGAATCTATACCATACTCCCACTTCCTCATCCTCTGAATCAACTCAATACACCCTCTTCCTCATGGTCTGAATCTTCACCATACTCCCACTTCCTCATCCTCTGAATCTACACAATATTCCCATTTCCTCATCCTCAGAATGTACACAATAATCCCACTTCCTCATCCTCTGAATCTATACCATTCTCCCACTTCACCATCCTCTGAATCTATACCATTCTCCCATTTCCTCATCCTCTGAATGTACATCATACTCCCACTTCCTCATCCTCTGAATGTACACAATACTCCCATTTCCTCATCCTCAGAATGTACACAATAATCCCACTTCCTCATAATCTGAATCTATACCGTACTCCCATTTACTCATCCTCTGAGTCTGTACCATACTTCCAATTCCTCATACTCTGAATCTATATAATACTCCCATTCTCTCCACCTCCAAACATACACCAGACTCCCACTTCCTCATCCTCTGTATCAGCACCATTGTGCCACTTCCTCATCCTCTGTCTATACCATGCTCCCACTTCCTCATCCTCTGAATCTACACCATACTCACACTTCCTCATTCTCTGACCCTACACCATCCTCCTACTTCCTTATCCTCCGAATCTATACCATACTCCGACATCCGCATCCTCTGAATCTACACCATACTCCCACTTCCTCATCCTCTGAATCTACACCAAACTCCCACTCATTCATCCTCTGTATCTGCACCATAATCCCATTTCCTCATCCTCTGAATGGTCACAATATTCCTATTTCCTCATGCTCTGATTCTATACCATGCTCCCACATCCTCATCCTCTGAATCTATACCATACTCCCACTTACTCATTCTCTGAATCTATACCATACTCCCATTTCCTCATCCTCTGAATCTACACAATACTCCCACTTCCTTATCGTCGGAATCTACACCATTATCGCATTTCCTCATCCTCTGAATCTATACCATACTCCCACTTCCTCATCCTCTGAATGTTCACATTACACCCATTTCCTCATCCTCAGAATGTACACAATAATCCCACTTCCTCATCCTCTGAATCTATATAATACTCCCATTCCCTCATCCTCTGAACCTACACCATTATCCCACTTCCTCTTCCTCTGAATGTACACAATATTCCCATTTCCTCATCCTCTGAATCTATACCGTACTCTCATTTCCTCAACCTCTGAATATATACCATACTCCCACTTCCTCATCCTCTGAATCTACAGAATACTCCCATTTCCTCATCCTCTGAATCTACACAATACTCCCATTTCCTCATCCTCTGAATCTACACCATACTCCCACTTCCTCATCCACTGAATCTACACAATACTCCCATTTCCTCATCCACTGAATGTACACAAAAATCCCACTTCCTCATCCACTGAATCTACACAATACTCCCATTTCCTCATCCACTGAATCTATAGCGTACTCCAATTTCCTCATCCTCTGAATCTTAACCATACTCCCACTTCCTCATCCTCTGAATCTATACCATACTCCCATTTCCTCATCCTCTGAGTCTGTACCATACACCCACGTCCTCATCCTCTGAATGTACACAATACTCCCATTTCCTCATCCTCTGAATGTACACAATAATCCCACTTCCTCATCCTCTGAATCTATATCATACTCCCACTTCCTCATCCACTGAATCTGCACAATACTCCCCTTTCCTCATCCTCTGAATCTAGAAAATACTCCCACATCCTTATCCTCTGAATCTCTATAATACTCCCATTCCCTCATCCTCTGAACATATACCATACTCAAATTTCCTCATCCACAGGATCTACACGATTATCCCACTTCCTCATCCTCTGAATCTACACAATACTCCTATTTCCTCATCCACTGAATCTATACCATACTCCCACTTTCTCATCCTATGAATCTACACCATACTCACACTTCCTCATCCTCTGAATGTTCACAGTACTCCCATTTCCTCGTCCTCAGAATGTACACAATAATCCCACTTCCTCATCCTCTGAATCTATACCGTACTCCCATTTACTCATCCTCTGAGTCTGTACCATACTTCCAATTCCTCATCCTCCGAATCAATATAATACTCCCATTCTATCCACCTCTGAACATACACCAGAATCCCACTTCCTCATCCTCTGTATCTACACCATTATGCCACTTCCTCATCTTCTGAGTCTATACCATACTCCCACTGCCTCATCCTCTGAATCTACACAATACTCACACTTCCTCATTCTCTGAACCTACACCATCCTCCTACTTCCTTATCCACTGAATCTACACAATACTCCCATTTCCTCATCCACTGAATGTACACAAAAATCCCAC
Organism: Hemitrygon akajei; assembly: GCF_048418815.1. Classification (NCBI taxonomy): domain Eukaryota; kingdom Metazoa; phylum Chordata; class Chondrichthyes; order Myliobatiformes; family Dasyatidae; genus Hemitrygon; species Hemitrygon akajei. The sequence goes on from NC_133144.1 coordinate 13,364,996, forward strand.
TTCCTCATCCACTGAATCTACACAATACTCCCATTTCCTCATCCACTGAATCTATAGCGTACTCCAATTTCCTCATCCTCTGAATCTTAACCATACTCCCACTTCCTCATCCTCTGAATCTATACCATACTCCCATTTCCTCATCCTCTGAGTCTGTACCATACACCCACGTCCTCATCCTCTGAATGTACACAATACTCACATTTCCTCATCCACTGAATCTATAGCGTACTCCAATTTCCTCATCCTCTGAATCTTAACCATACTCCCACTTCCTCATCCTCTGAATCTATACCATACTCCCATTTCCTCATCCTCTGAGTCTGTACCATACACCCACGTCCTCATCCTCTGAATGTACACAATACTCACATTTCCTCATCCTCTGAATGTACACAATAATCCCACTTCCTGATCCTCTGAATCTATATCATACTCCCACTTCCTCATCCACTGAATCTGCACAATACTCCCCTTTCCTCATCCTCTGAATCTAGAAAATGCTCCCACATCCTTATCCTCTGAATCTATATATAATACTCCCATTCCCTCATCCTCTGAACATATACCATACTCAAATTTCCTCATCCACAGGATCTACACGATTATCCCACTTCCTCATCCTCTGAATCTACACAATACTCCTATTTCCTCATCCACTGAATCTATACCATACTCCCACTTTCTCATCCTATGAATCTACACCATACTCACACTTCCTCATCCTCTGAATGTTCACAGTACTCCCATTTCCTCGTCCTCAGAATGTACACAATAATCCCACTTCCTCATCCTCTGAATCTATACCGTACTCCCATTTACTCATCCTCTGAGTCTGTACCATACTTCCAATTCCTCATCCTCCGAATCAATATAATACTCCCATTCTATCCACCTCTGAACATACACCAGAATCCCACTTCCTCATCCTCTGTATCTACACCATTATGCCACTTCCTCATCTTCTGAGTCTATACCATACTCCCACTGCCTCATCCTCTGAATCTACACAATACTAACACTTCCTCATTCTCTGAACCTACACCATCCTCCTACTTCCTTATCCACTGAATCTACACAATACTCCCATTTCCTCATCCACTGAATGTACACAAAAATCCCACTTCCTCATCCACTGAATCTACACAATACTCCCATTTCCTCATCCACTGAATCTATAGCGTACTCCAATTTCCTCATCCTCTGAATCTTAACCATACTCCCACTTCCTCATCCTCTGAATCTATACCATACTCCCATTTCCTCATCCTCTGAGTCTGTACCATACACCCACGTCCTCATCCTCTGAATGTACACAATACTCCCATTTCCTCATCCTCTGAATGTACACAATAATCCCACTTCCTCATCCTCTGAATCTATATCATACTCCCACATCCTCATCCACTGAATCTGCACAATACTCCCCTTTCCTCATCCTCTGAATCTAGAAAATACTCCCACATCCTTATCCTCTGAATCTATATAATACTCCCATTCCCTCATCCTCTGAACATATACCATACTCAAATTTCCTCATCCACAGGATCTACACGATTATCCCACTTCCTCATCCTCTGAATCTACACAATACTCCTATTTCCTCATCCACTGAATCTATACCATACTCCCACTTTCTCATCCTATGAATCTACACCATACTCACACTTCCTCATCCTCGGAATGTTCACAGTACTCCCATTTCCTCGTCCTCAGAATGTACACAATAATCCCACTTCCTCATCCTCTGAATCTATACCGTACTCCCATTTACTCATCCTCTGAGTCTGTACCATACTTCCAATTCCTCATCCTCCGAATCAATATAATACTCCCATTCTATCCACCTCTGAACATACACCAGAATCCCACTTCCTCATCCTCTGTATCTACACCATTATGCCACTTCCTCATCTTCTGAGTCTATACCATACTCCCACTGCCTCATCCTCTGAATCTACACAATACTCACACTTCCTCATTCTCTGAACCTACACCATCCTCCTACTTCCTTATCCACTGAATCTACACAATACTCCCATTTCCTCATCCACTGAATGTACACAAAAATCCCACTTCCTCATCCACTGAATCTACACAATACTCCCATTTCCTCATCCACTGAATCTATAGCGTACTCCAATTTCCTCATCCTCTGAATCTTAACCATACTCCCACTTCCTCATCCTCTGAATCTATACCATACTCCCATTTCCTCATCCTCTGAGTCTGTACCATACACCCACGTCCTCATCCTCTGAATGTACACAATACTCCCATTTCCTCATCCTCTGAATGTACACAATAATCCCACTTCCTCATCCTCTGAATCTATATCATACTCCCACTTCCTCATCCACTGAATCTGCACAATACTCCCCTTTCCTCATCCTCTGAATCTAGAAAATACTCCCACATCCTTATCCTCTGAATCTATATATAATACTCCCATTCCCTCATCCTCTGAACATATACCATACTCAAATTTCCTCATCCACAGGATCTACACGATTATCCCACTTCCTCATCCTCTGAATCTACACAATACTCCTATTTCCTCATCCACTGAATCTATACCATACTCCCACTTTCTCATCCTATGAATCTACAACATACTCACACTTCCTCATCCTCTGAATGTTCACAGTACTCCCATTTCCTCGTCCTCAGAATGTACACAATAATCCCACTTCCTCATCCTCTGAATCTATACCGTACTCCCATTTACTCATCCTCTGAGTCTGTACCATACTTCCAATTCCTCATCCTCCGAATCAATATAATACTCCCATTCTATCCACCTCTGAACATACACCAGAATCCCACTTCCTCATCCTCTGTATCTACACCATTATGCCACTTCCTCATCTTCTGAGTCTATACCATACTCCCACTGCCTCATCCTCTGAATCTACACAATACTCACACTTCCTCATTCTCTGAACCTACACCATCCTCCTACTTCCTTATCCTCCGAATCTATACCATACTCCCATTTCCTCATCCTCTGAATCTACACAATACTCCCACTTCCTTATCGTCGGAATCTACACCATTATCGCATTTCCTCATCCTCTGAATCTATACCATACTCCCACTTCCTCATCCTCTGAATGTTCACATTACACCCATTTCCTCATCCTCAGAATGTACACAATAATCCCACTTCCTCATCCTCTGAATCTATATAATACTCCCATTCCCTCATCCTCTGAACCTACACCATTATCCCACTTCCTCTTCCTCTGAATGTACACAATATTCCCATTTCCTCATCCTCTGAATCTATACCATACTCTCATTTCCTCAACCTCTGAATATATACCATACTCCCACTTCCTCATCCTCTGAATCTACAGAATACTCCCATTTCCTCATCCTCTGAATCTACATCATACTCCCATTTCCTCATCCTCTGAATGTATACCATACTCGCACTTCCTCATCCCCAGAAACTATACAATACTCCCACGTCCTCATCCTCTGAATGTACACAATACTCCCATTTCCTCATCCTCTGAATGTACACAATAATCCCACTTCCTCATCCTCTGAATCTATACCGTACTCCCATTTCCTCATCCTCTGAGTCTGCACCATACTCCCACGTCCTCATCCTCTGAATGTACACAATACTCCCATTTCCTCATCCTCTGAATGTACACAATAATCCCACTTCCTCATCCTCCGAATCTATACCATACTCCCACTTCCTCATCCCCAGAATCTATACAATACTCTCATTTCCTCATCCTCTGAATCTATACCATACTCCCACTTCCTCATCCTCTGAATCTACATAATACTCCCACTTCGTCATCCTCTGAATCTATATCATACTCCCACTTCCTCATCCTCTGAATCTACACAATACTCCCATTTCCTCATCCTCTGAATCTACACAATACTCCCACTTCCTCATCCTCTGAATATATACCATACTCCCACATCCTCATCTTCAGAATATACACAATACGCCCACTTCCTCATCCTCGGTATCTACACCATTATCCCACTTCCTCATCCTCTGAATGTACACATTACTCCCATTTCCTCATCCTCTGTATGTACACAATAGTCCCACTTCCTCATCCTCTGAATCTATACCAGTCTCCCATTTCCTCATCCACTGAGTCTATACCATACTCCCACTTCCTCATCCTCCGAATCTATATAATACTCCCATTCCCTCATCCTCTGAATCTACACCATTATCCCACTTCCTCATCCTCTGAATGTACACAATATTCCCATTTCCTCATCCTCTGAATCTATACCATAATCCCACTTCCTCATCCTCTGAATCTATACCGTACTCATATTTACTCATCCTCTGAGTCTGTACCACACTTCCAATTCCTCATCTTCCGAATCTATATAAAACTCCCATTCTCTCCACCTCTGAACATACACCAGACTCCCACTTCCTCAGCCTCTGTATCTACACCATAATGCCACTTCCTCATCTTCTCAGTCTATACCATACTCCCAGTTCCTCATCCTCTGAATCTATATCATACTCCCACTTCCTCATCCTCTGAATCTACACAATACTCCCATTTCCTCATCTTCTGAATGTACACAATAATCCCACTTCCTCATCCTCCGAATCTATACCATACTCCCACTTCCTCATCCCCAGAATCTATACAATACTCTCATTTCCTCATCCTCTGAATCTATACCATACTCCCACTTCCTCATCCTCTGAATCTACATAATACTCCCACTTCGTCATCCTCTGAATCTATATCATACTCCCACTTCCTCATCCTCTGAATCTACACAATACTCCAACTTCCTCATCCTCTGAATCTACAGAATACTCCCATTTCCTCATCCTCTGAATCTACACAATACTCCCATTTCCTCATCCTCTGAATCTACACCATACTCCCACTTCCTCATCCACTGAATCTACACAATACTCCCATTTCCTCATCCACTGAATGTACACAAAAATCCCACTTCCTCATCCACTGAATCTACACAATACTCCCATTTCCTCATCCACTGAATCTATAGCGTACTCCAATTTCCTCATCCTCTGAATCTTAACCATACTCCCACTTCCTCATCCTCTGAATCTATACCATACTCCCATTTCCTCATCCTCTGAGTCTGTACCATACACCCACGTCCTCATCCTCTGAATGTACACAATACTCCCATTTCCTCATCCTCTGAATGTACACAATAATCCCACTTCCTCATCCTCTGAATCTATATCATACTCCCACTTCCTCATCCACTGAATCTGCACAATACTCCCCTTTCCTCATCCTCTGAATCTAGAAAATACTCCCACATCCTTATCCTCTGAATCTCTATAATACTCCCATTCCCTCATCCTCTGAACATATACCATACTCAAATTTCCTCATCCACAGGATCTACACGATTATCCCACTTCCTCATCCTCTGAATCTACACAATACTCCTATTTCCTCATCCACTGAATCTATACCATACTCCCACTTTCTCATCCTATGAATCTACACCATACTCACACTTCCTCATCCTCTGAATGTTCACAGTACTCCCATTTCCTCGTCCTCAGAATGTACACAATAATCCCACTTCCTCATCCTCTGAATCTATACCGTACTCCCATTTACTCATCCTCTGAGTCTGTACCATACTTCCAATTCCTCATCCTCCGAATCAATATAATACTCCCATTCTATCCACCTCTGAACATACACCAGAATCCCACTTCCTCATCCTCTGTATCTACACCATTATGCCACTTCCTCATCTTCTGAGTCTATACCATACTCCCACTGCCTCATCCTCTGAATCTACACAATACTCACACTTCCTCATTCTCTGAACCTACACCATCCTCCTACTTCCTTATCCACTGAATCTACACAATACTCCCATTTCCTCATCCACTGAATGTACACAAAAATCCCACTTCCTCATCCACTGAATCTACACAATACTCCCATTTCCTCATCCACTGAATCTATAGCGTACTCCAATTTCCTCATCCTCTGAATCTTAACCATACTCCCACTTCCTCATCCTCTGAATCTATACCATACTCCCATTTCCTCATCCTCTGAGTCTGTACCATACACCCACGCCCTCATCCTCTGAATGTACACAATACTCCCATTTCCTCATCCTCTGAATGTACACAATAATCCCACTTCCTCATCCTCTGAATCTATATCATACTCCCACTTCCTCATCCACTGAATCTGCACAATACTCCCCTTTCCTCATCCTCTGAATCTAGAAAATGCTCCCACATCCTTATCCTCTGAATCTATATATAATACTCCCATTCCCTCATCCTCTGAACATATACCATACTCAAATTTCCTCATCCACAGGATCTACACGATTATCCCACTTCCTCATCCTCTGAATCTACACAATACTCCTATTTCCTCATCCACTGAATCTATACCATACTCCCACTTTCTCATCCTATGAATCTACACCATACTCACACTTCCTCATCCTCTGAATGTTCACAGTACTCCCATTTCCTCGTCCTCAGAATGTACACAATAATCCCACTTCCTCATCCTCTGAATCTATACCGTACTCCCATTTACTCATCCTCTGAGTCTGTACCATACTTCCAATTCCTCATCCTCCGAATCAATATAATACTCCCATTCTATCCACCTCTGAACATACACCAGAATCCCACTTCCTCATCCTCTGTATCTACACCATTATGCCACTTCCTCATCTTCTGAGTCTATACCATACTCCCACTGCCTCATCCTCTGAATCTACACAATACTCACACTTCCTCATTCTCTGAACCTACACCATCCTCCTACTTCCTTATCCACTGAATCTACACAATACTCCCATTTCCTCATCCACTGAATGTACACAAAAATCCCACTTCCTCATCCACTGAATCTACACAATACTCCCATTTCCTCATCCACTGAATCTATAGCGTACTCCAATTTCCTCATCCTCTGAATCTTAACCATACTCCCACTTCCTCATCCTCTGAATCTATACCATACTCCCATTTCCTCATCCTCTGAGTCTGTACCATACACCCACGTCCTCATCCTCTGAATGTACACAATACTCCCATTTCCTCATCCTCTGAATGTACACAATAATCCCACTTCCTCATCCTCTGAATCTATATCATACTCCCACTTCCTCATCCACTGAATCTGCACAATACTCCCCTTTCCTCATCCTCTGAATCTAGAAAATACTCCCACATCCTTATCCTCTGAATCTATATATAATACTCCCATTCCCTCATCCTCTGAACATATACCATACTCAAATTTCCTCATCCACAGGATCTACACGATTATCCCACTTCCTCATCCTCTGAATCTACACAATACTCCTATTTCCTCATCCACTGAATCTATACCATACTCCCACTTTCTCATCCTATGAATCTACACCATACTCACACTTCCTCATCCTCTGAATGTTCACAGTACTCCCATTTCCTCGTCCTCAGAATGTACACAATAATCCCACTTCCTCATCCTCTGAATCTATACCGTACTCCCATTTACTCATCCTCTGAGTCTGTACCATACTTCCAATTCCTCATCCTCCGAATCAATATAATACTCCCATTCTATCCACCTCTGAACATACACCAGAATCCCACTTCCTCATCCTCTGTATCTACACCATTATGCCACTTCCTCATCTTCTGAGTCTATACCATACTCCCACTGCCTCATCCTCTGAATCTACACAATACTCACACTTCCTCATTCTCTGAACCTACACCATCCTCCTACTTCCTTATCCTCCGAATCTATACCATACTCCCATTTCCTCATCCTCTGAATCTACACAATACTCCCACTTCCTTATCGTCGGAATCTACACCATTATCGCATTTCCTCATCCTCTGAATCTATACCATACTCCCACTTCCTCATCCTCTGAATGTTCACATTACACCCATTTCCTCATCCTCAGAATGTACACAATAATCCCACTTCCTCATCCTCTGAATCTATATAATACTCCCATTCCCTCATCCTCTGAACCTACACCATTATCCCACTTCCTCTTCCTCTGAATGTACACAATATTCCCATTTCCTCATCCTCTGAATCTATACCATACTCTCATTTCCTCAACCTCTGAATATATACCATACTCCCACTTCCTCATCCTCTGAATCTACAGAATACTCCCATTTCCTCATCCTCTGAATCTACATCATACTCCCATTTCCTCATCCTCTGAATGTATACCATACTCGCACTTCCTCATCCCCAGAAACTATACAATACTCCCACGTCCTCATCCTCTGAATGTACACAATACTCCCATTTCCTCATCCTCTGAATGTACACAATAATCCCACTTCCTCATCCTCTGAATCTATACCGTACTCCCATTTCCTCATCCTCTGAGTCTGCACCATACTCCCACGTCCTCATCCTCTGAATGTACACAATACTCCCATTTCCTCATCCTCTGAATGTACACAATAATCCCACTTCCTCATCCTCCGAATCTATACCATACTCCCACTTCCTCATCCCCAGAATCTATACAATACTCTCATTTCCTCATCCTCTGAATCTATACCATACTCCCACTTCCTCATCCTCTGAATCTACATAATACTCCCACTTCGTCATCCTCTGAATCTATATCATACTCCCACTTCCTCATCCTCTGAATCTACACAATACTCCCATTTCCTCATCCTCTGAATCTACACAATACTCCCACTTCCTCATCCTCTGAATATATACCATACTCCCACATCCTCATCTTCAGAATATACACAATACGCCCACTTCCTCATCCTCGGTATCTACACCATTATCCCACTTCCTCATCCTCTGAATGTACACATTACTCCCATTTCCTCATCCTCTGTATGTACACAATAGTCCCACTTCCTCATCCTCTGAATCTATACCAGTCTCCCATTTCCTCATCCACTGAGTCTATACCATACTCCCACTTCCTCATCCTCCGAATCTATATAATACTCCCATTCCCTCATCCTCTGAATCTACACCATTATCCCACTTCCTCATCCTCTGAATGTACACAATATTCCCATTTCCTCATCCTCTGAATCTATACCATAATCCCACTTCCTCATCCTCTGAATCTATACCGTACTCATATTTACTCATCCTCTGAGTCTGTACCACACTTCCAATTCCTCATCTTCCGAATCTATATAAAACTCCCATTCTCTCCACCTCTGAACATACACCAGACTCCCACTTCCTCAGCCTCTGTATCTACACCATAATGCCACTTCCTCATCTTCTCAGTCTATACCATACTCCCAGTTCCTCATCCTCTGAATCTATATCATACTCCCACTTCCTCATCCTCTGAATCTACACAATACTCCCATTTCCTCATCTTCTGAATGTACACAATAATCCCACTTCCTCATCCTCCGAATCTATACCATACTCCCACTTCCTCATCCCCAGAATCTATACAATACTCTCATTTCCTCATCCTCTGAATCTATACCATACTCCCACTTCCTCATCCTCTGAATCTACATAATACTCCCACTTCGTCATCCTCTGAATCTATATCATACTCCCACTTCCTCATCCTCTGAATCTACACAATACTCCAACTTCCTCATCCTCTGAATCTACAGAATACTCCCATTTCCTCATCCTCTGAATCTACACAATACTCCCATTTCCTCATCCTCTGAATCTACACCATACTCCCACTTCCTCATCCACTGAATCTACACAATACTCCCATTTCCTCATCCACTGAATGTACACAAAAATCCCACTTCCTCATCCACTGAATCTACACAATACTCCCATTTCCTCATCCACTGAATCTATAGCGTACTCCAATTTCCTCATCCTCTGAATCTTAACCATACTCCCACTTCCTCATCCTCTGAATCTATACCATACTCCCATTTCCTCATCCTCTGAGTCTGTACCATACACCCACGTCCTCATCCTCTGAATGTACACAATACTCCCATTTCCTCATCCTCTGAATGTACACAATAATCCCACTTCCTCATCCTCTGAATCTATATCATACTCCCACTTCCTCATCCACTGAATCTGCACAATACTCCCCTTTCCTCATCCTCTGAATCTAGAAAATACTCCCACATCCTTATCCTCTGAATCTCTATAATACTCCCATTCCCTCATCCTCTGAACATATACCATACTCAAATTTCCTCATCCACAGGATCTACACGATTATCCCACTTCCTCATCCTCTGAATCTACACAATACTCCTATTTCCTCATCCACTGAATCTATACCATACTCCCACTTTCTCATCCTATGAATCTACACCATACTCACACTTCCTCATCCTCTGAATGTTCACAGTACTCCCATTTCCTCGTCCTCAGAATGTACACAATAATCCCACTTCCTCATCCTCTGAATCTATACCGTACTCCCATTTACTCATCCTCTGAGTCTGTACCATACTTCCAATTCCTCATCCTCCGAATCAATATAATACTCCCATTCTATCCACCTCTGAACATACACCAGAATCCCACTTCCTCATCCTCTGTATCTACACCATTATGCCACTTCCTCATCTTCTGAGTCTATACCATACTCCCACTGCCTCATCCTCTGAATCTACACAATACTCACACTTCCTCATTCTCTGAACCTACACCATCCTCCTACTTCCTTATCCACTGAATCTACACAATACTCCCATTTCCTCATCCACTGAATGTACACAAAAATCCCACTTCCTCATCCACTGAATCTACACAATACTCCCATTTCCTCATCCACTGAATCTATAGCGTACTCCAATTTCCTCATCCTCTGAATCTTAACCATACTCCCACTTCCTCATCCTCTGAATCTATACCATACTCCCATTTCCTCATCCTCTGAGTCTGTACCATACACCCACGCCCTCATCCTCTGAATGTACACAATACTCCCATTTCCTCATCCTCTGAATGTACACAATAATCCCACTTCCTCATCCTCTGAATCTATATCATACTCCCACTTCCTCATCCACTGAATCTGCACAATACTCCCCTTTCCTCATCCTCTGAATCTAGAAAATGCTCCCACATCCTTATCCTCTGAATCTATATATAATACTCCCATTCCCTCATCCTCTGAACATATACCATACTCAAATTTCCTCATCCACAGGATCTACACGATTATCCCACTTCCTCATCCTCTGAATCTACACAATACTCCTATTTCCTCATCCACTGAATCTATACCATACTCCCACTTTCTCATCCTATGAATCTACACCATACTCACACTTCCTCATCCTCTGAATGTTCACAGTACTCCCATTTCCTCGTCCTCAGAATGTACACAATAATCCCACTTCCTCATCCTCTGAATCTATACCGTACTCCCATTTACTCATCCTCTGAGTCTGTACCATACTTCCAATTCCTCATCCTCCGAATCAATATAATACTCCCATTCTATCCACCTCTGAACATACACCAGAATCCCACTTCCTCATCCTCTGTATCTACACCATTATGCCACTTCCTCATCTTCTGAGTCTATACCATACTCCCACTGCCTCATCCTCTGAATCTACACAATACTCACACTTCCTCATTCTCTGAACCTACACCATCCTCCTACTTCCTTATCCACTGAATCTACACAATACTCCCATTTCCTCATCCACTGAATGTACACAAAAATCCCACTTCCTCATCCACTGAATCTACACAATACTCCCATTTCCTCATCCACTGAATCTATAGCGTACTCCAATTTCCTCATCCTCTGAATCTTAACCATACTCCCACTTCCTCATCCTCTGAATCTATACCATACTCCCATTTCCTCATCCTCTGAGTCTGTACCATACACCCACGTCCTCATCCTCTGAATGTACACAATACTCCCATTTCCTCATCCTCTGAATGTACACAATAATCCCACTTCCTCATCCTCTGAATCTATATCATACTCCCACATCCTCATCCACTGAATCTGCACAATACTCCCCTTTCCTCATCCTCTGAATCTAGAAAATACTCCCACATCCTTATCCTCTGAATCTATATAATACTCCCATTCCCTCATCCTCTGAACATATACCATACTCAAATTTCCTCATCCACAGGATCTACACGATTATCCCACTTCCTCATCCTCTGAATCTACACAATACTCCTATTTCCTCATCCACTGAATCTATACCATACTCCCACTTTCTCATCCTATGAATCTACACCATACTCACACTTCCTCATCCTCGGAATGTTCACAGTACTCCCATTTCCTCGTCCTCAGAATGTACACAATAATCCCACTTCCTCATCCTCTGAATCTATACCGTACTCCCATTTACTCATCCTCTGAGTCTGTACCATACTTCCAATTCCTCATCCTCCGAATCAATATAATACTCCCATTCTATCCACCTCTGAACATACACCAGAATCCCACTTCCTCATCCTCTGTATCTACACCATTATGCCACTTCCTCATCTTCTGAGTCTATACCATACTCCCACTGCCTCATCCTCTGAATCTACACAATACTCACACTTCCTCATTCTCTGAACCTACACCATCCTCCTACTTCCTTATCCACTGAATCTACACAATACTCCCATTTCCTCATCCACTGAATGTACACAAAAATCCCACTTCCTCATCCACTGAATCTACACAATACTCCCATTTCCTCATCCACTGAATCTATAGCGTACTCCAATTTCCTCATCCTCTGAATCTTAACCATACTCCCACTTCCTCATCCTCTGAATCTATACCATACTCCCATTTCCTCATCCTCTGAGTCTGTACCATACACCCACGTCCTCATCCTCTGAATGTACACAATACTCCCATTTCCTCATCCTCTGAATGTACACAATAATCCCACTTCCTCATCCTCTGAATCTATATCATACTCCCACTTCCTCATCCACTGAATCTGCACAATACTCCCCTTTCCTCATCCTCTGAATCTAGAAAATACTCCCACTTCCTTATCCTCTGAATCTATATATAATACTCCCATTCCCTCATCCTCTGAACATATACCATACTCAAATTTCCTCATCCACAGGATCTACACGATTATCCCACTTCCTCATCCTCTGAATCTACACAATACTCCTATTTCCTCATCCACTGAATCTATACCATACTCCCACTTTCTCATCCTATGAATCTACACCATACTCACACTTCCTCATCCTCTGAATGTTCACAGTACTCCCATTTCCTCGTCCTCAGAATGTACACAATAATCCCACTTCCTCATCCTCTGAATCTATACCGTACTCCCATTTACTCATCCTCTGAGTCTGTACCATACTTCCAATTCCTCATCCTCCGAATCAATATAATACTCCCATTCTATCCACCTCTGAACATACACCAGAATCCCACTTCCTCATCCTCTGTATCTACACCATTATGCCACTTCCTCATCTTCTGAGTCTATACCATACTCCCACTGCCTCATCCTCTGAATCTACACAATACTCACACTTCCTCATTCTCTGAACCTACACCATCCTCCTACTTCCTTATCCTCCGAATCTATACCATACTCCCATTTCCTCATCCTCTGAATCTACACAATACTCCCACTTCCTTATCGTCGGAATCTACACCATTATCGCATTTCCTCATCCTCTGAATCTATACCATACTCCCACTTCCTCATCCTCTGAATGTTCACATTACACCCATTTCCTCATCCTCAGAATGTACACAATAATCCCACTTCCTCATCCTCTGAATCTATATAATACTCCCATTCCCTCATCCTCTGAACCTACACCATTATCCCACTTCCTCTTCCTCTGAATGTACACAATATTCCCATTTCCTCATCCTCTGAATCTATACCATACTCTCATTTCCTCAACCTCTGAATATATACCATACTCCCACTTCCTCATCCTCTGAATCTACAGAATACTCCCATTTCCTCATCCTCTGAATCTACATCATACTCCCATTTCCTCATCCTCTGAATGTATACCATACTCGCACTTCCTCATCCCCAGAAACTATACAATACTCCCACGTCCTCATCCTCTGAATGTACACAATACTCCCATTTCCTCATCCTCTGAATGTACACAATAATCCCACTTCCTCATCCTCTGAATCTATACCGTACTCCCATTTCCTCATCCTCTGAGTCTGCACCATACTCCCACGTCCTCATCCTCTGAATGTACACAATACTCCCATTTCCTCATCCTCTGAATGTACACAATAATCCCACTTCCTCATCCTCCGAATCTATACCATACTCCCACTTCCTCATCCCCAGAATCTATACAATACTCTCATTTCCTCATCCTCTGAATCTATACCATACTCCCACTTCCTCATCCTCTGAATCTACATAATACTCCCACTTCGTCATCCTCTGAATCTATATCATACTCCCACTTCCTCATCCTCTGAATCTACACAATACTCCCATTTCCTCATCCTCTGAATCTACACAATACTCCCACTTCCTCATCCTCTGAATATATACCATACTCCCACATCCTCATCTTCAGAATATACACAATACGCCCACTTCCTCATCCTCGGTATCTACACCATTATCCCACTTCCTCATCCTCTGAATGTACACATTACTCCCATTTCCTCATCCTCTGTATGTACACAATAGTCCCACTTCCTCATCCTCTGAATCTATACCAGTCTCCCATTTCCTCATCCACTGAGTCTATACCATACTCCCACTTCCTCATCCTCCGAATCTATATAATACTCCCATTCCCTCATCCTCTGAATCTACACCATTATCCCACTTCCTCATCCTCTGAATGTACACAATATTCCCATTTCCTCATCCTCTGAATCTATACCATAATCCCACTTCCTCATCCTCTGAATCTATACCGTACTCATATTTACTCATCCTCTGAGTCTGTACCACACTTCCAATTCCTCATCTTCCGAATCTATATAAAACTCCCATTCTCTCCACCTCTGAACATACACCAGACTCCCACTTCCTCAGCCTCTGTATCTACACCATAATGCCACTTCCTCATCTTCTCAGTCTATACCATACTCCCAGTTCCTCATCCTCTGAATCTATATCATACTCCCACTTCCTCATCCTCTGAATCTACACAATACTCCCATTTCCTCATCTTCTGAATGTACACAATAATCCCACTTCCTCATCCTCCGAATCTATACCATACTCCCACTTCCTCATCCCCAGAATCTATACAATACTCTCATTTCCTCATCCTCTGAATCTATACCATACTCCCACTTCCTCATCCTCTGAATCTACATAATACTCCCACTTCGTCATCCTCTGAATCTATATCATACTCCCACTTCCTCATCCTCTGAATCTACACAATACTCCAACTTCCTCATCCTCTGAATCTATATCATACTCCCACTTCCTCATCCTCTGAATCTACACAATTACTCCCACTTCCTGATCCTCTGAATCTATATCATACTCCCACTTCCTCATCCTCTGAATCTACACACTACTCCCATTTCCTCATCCTCTGAATGTACACAATAATCCCACTTCCTCATCCTCTGAATCTATACCGTACTCCCATTTCCTCATCCTCTGAGTCTGCACCATACTCCCACGACCTCATCCTCTGAATGTACACAATACTCCCATTTCCTCATACTCTGAATGTACACAATAATCCCACTTCCTCATCCTCCGAATCTATACCATAATCCCACTTCCTCATCCTCTGAATCTATACCGTACTCATATTTACTCATCCTCTGAGTCTGTACCACACTTCCAATTCCTCATCTTCCGAATCTATATAAAACTCCCATTCTCTCCACCTCTGAACATACACCAGACTCCCACTTCCTCATCCTTTGTATCTACACCATAATGCCACTTCCTCATCTTCTCAGTCTATACCATACTCCCACTTCCTCATCCTCTGAATCTATATCATACTCCCACTTCCTCATCCTCTGAATCTACACAATACTCCCATTTCCTCATCCTCTGAATGTACACAATAATCCCACTTCCTCATCCTCCGAATCTATACCATACTCCCACTTCCTCATCCCCAGAATCTATACAATACTCTCATTTCCTCATCCTCTGAATCTATACCATACTCCCACTTCCTCATCCTCTGAATCTACATAATACTCCCACTTCGTCATCCTCTGAATCTATATCATACTCCCACTTCCTCATCCTCTGAATCTACACAATACTCCCACTTCCTCATCCTCTGAATCTATATCATACTCCCACTTCCTCATCCTCTGAATCTACACAATTACTCCCACTTCCTCATCCTCTGAATCTATATCATACTCCCACTTCCTCATCCTCTGAATCTACACAATACTCCCATTTCCTCATCCTCTGAATGTACACAATAATCCCACTTCCTCATCCTCTGAATCTATACCATACTCCCATTTCCTCATCCTCTGAGTCTGCACCATACTCCCACGACCTCATCCTCTGAATGTACACAATACTCCCATTTCCTCATACTCTGAATGTACAGAATAATCCCACTTCCTCATCCTCCGAATCTATACCATACTCCCACTTCCTCATCCTCTGAATCTATACCATACTCATATTTACTCATCCTCTGAGTCTGTACCATACTTCCAATTCCTCATCTTCTGAATCTATATAAAACTCCCATTCTCTCCACCTCTGAACATACTCCAGCCTCCCACTTCCTCATCCCCAGAATCTATACAATACTCTCATTTCCTCATCCTCTGAATCTATACCATACTCCCACTTCCTCATCCTCTGAATCTACATAATACTCCCACTTCGTCATCCTCTGAATCTATATCATACTCCCACTTCCTCATCCTCTGAATCTATACCATACTCCCACTTCCTCATCTTCAGAATATACACAATACGCCCACTTCCTCATCCTCGGTATCTACATCATTATCCCACTTCCCCATCCTCTGAATGTACACATTACTCCCATTTCCTCATCCTCTGTATGTACACAATAGTCCCACTTCCTCATCCTCTGAATCTATACCATAATCCCACTTCCTCATCCTCTGAATCTATACCGTACTCATATTTACTCATCCTCTGAGTCTGTACCACACTTCCAATTCCTCATCTTCCGAATCTATATAAAACTCCCATTCTCTCCACCTCTGAACATACACCAGACTCCCACTTCCTCATCCTCTGTATCTACACCATAATGCCACTTCCTCATCTTCTCAGTCTATACCATACTCGCACTTCCTCATCCTCTGAATCTATATCATACTCCCACTTCCTCATCCTCTGAATCTACACAATACTCCCATTTCCTCATCCTCTGAATGTACACAATAATCCCACTTCCTCATCCTCCGAATGTATACCATACTCCCACTTCCTCATCCCCAGAATCTATACAATACTCCAATTTCCTCATCCTCTGAATCTATACCATACTCCCACTTCCTCATCCTCTGAATCTACATAATACTCCCACTTCGTCATCCTCTGAATCTATATCATACTCCCACTTCCTCATCCTCTGAATCTACACAATACTCCCACTTCCTCATCCTCTGAATCTATATCATACGCCCACTTCCTCATCCTCTGAATCTACACAATTACTCCCACTTCCTCATCCTCTGAATCTATATCATACTCCCACGACCTCATCCTCTGAATGTACACAATACTCCCATTTCCTCATACTCTGAATGTACACAAAAATCCCACTTCCTCATCCTCCGAATCTATACCATAATCCCACTTCCTCATCCTCTGAATCTATACCGTACTCATATTTACTCATCCTCTGAGTCTGTACCACACTTCCAATTCCTCATCTTCCGAATCTATATAAAACTCCCATTCTCTCCACCTCTGAACATACACCAGACTCCCACTTCCTCATCCTTTGTATCTACACCATAATGCCACTTCCTCATCTTCTCAGTCTATACCATACTCCCACTTCCTCATCCTCTGAATCTATATCATACTCCCACTTCCTCATCCTCAGAATCTACACAATACTCCCATTTCCTCATCCTCTGAATGTACACAATAATCCCACTTCCTCATCCTCCGAATCTATACCATACTCCCACTTCCTCATCCCCAGAATCTATACAATACTCTCATTTCCTCATCCTCTGAATCTACATAATACTCCCACTTCGTCATCCTCTGAATCTATATCATACTCCCACTTCCTCATCCTCTGAATCTACACAATACTCCCACTTCCTCATCCTCTGAATCTATATCATACTCCCACTTCCTCATCCTCTGAATCTACACAATTACTCCCACTTCCTCATCCTCTGAATCTATATCATACTCCCACTTCCTCATCCTCTGAATCTACACAATACTCCCATTTCCTCATCCTCTGAATGTACACAATAATCCCACTTCCTCATCCTCTGAATCTATACCATACTCCCATTTCCTCATCCTCTGAGTCTGCACCATACTCCCACGACCTCATCCTCTGAATGTACACAATACTCCCATTTCCTCATACTCTGAATGTACAGAATAATCCCACTTCCTCATCCTCCGAATCTATACCATAATCCCACTTCCTCATCCTCTGAATCTATACCGTACTCATATTTACTCATCCTCTGAGTCTGTACCATACTTCCAATTCCTCATCTTCTGAATCTATATAAAACTCCCATTCTCTCCACCTCTGAACATACTCCAGCCTCCCACTTCCTCATCCCCAGAATCTATACAATACTCTCATTTCCTCATCCTCTGAATCTATACCATACTCCCACTTCCTCATCCTCTGAATCTACATAATACTCCCACTTCGTCATCCTCTGAATCTATATCATACTCCCACTTCCTCATCCTCTGAATCTACACAATACTCCCATTTCCTCATCCTCTGAATCTACACAATACTCCCACTTCCTCATCCTCTGAATCTATACCATACTCCCACTTCCTCATCTTCAGAATATACACAATACGCCCACTTCCTCATCCTCGGTATCTACATCATTATCCCACTTCCCCATCCTCTGAATGTACACATTACTCCCATTTCCTCATCCTCTGTATGTACACAATAGTCCCACTTCCTCATCCTCTGAATCTATACCATAATCCCACTTCCTCATCCTCTGAATCTATACCGTACTCATATTTACTCATCCTCTGAGTCTGTACCACACTTCCAATTCCTCATCTTCCGAATCTATATAAAACTCCCATTCTCTCCACCTCTGAACATACACCAGACTCCGACTTCCTCATCCTCTGTATCTACACCATAATGCCACTTCCTCATCTTCTCAGTCTATACCATACTCGCACTTCCTCATCCTCTGAATCTATATCATACTCCCACTTCCTCATCCTCTGAATCTACACAATACTCCCATTTCCTCATCCTCTGAATGTACACAATAATCCCACTTCCTCATCCTCCGAATGTATACCATACTCCCACTTCCTCATCCCCAGAATCTATACAATACTCCAATTTCCTCATCCTCTGAATCTATACCATACTCCCACTTCCTCATCCTCTGAATCTACATAATACTCCCACTTCGTCATCCTCTGAATCTATATCATACTCCCACTTCCTCATCCTCTGAATCTACACAATACTCCCACTTCCTCATCCTCTGAATCTATATCATACGCCCACTTCCTCATCCTCTGAATCTACACAATTACTCCCACTTCCTCATCCTCTGAATCTATATCATACTCCCACTTCCTCATCCTCTGAATCTACACAATACTCCCATTTCCTCATCCTCTGAATCTATACCGTACTCCCATTTCCTCATCCTCTGAGTCTGCACCATACTCCCACGACCTCATCCTCTGAATGTACACAATACTCCCATTTCCTCATACTCTGAATGTACACAATAATCCCACTTCCTCATCCTCCGAATCTATACCATAATCCCACTTCCTCATCCTCTGAATCTACACCGTACTCATATTTACTCATCCTCTGAGTCTGTACCATACTTCCAATTCCTCATCTTCCGAATCTATATAAAACTCCCATTCTCTCCACCTCTGAACATACACCAGACTCCCACTTCCTCATCCTCTGTATCTACACCATAATGCCACTTCCTCATCTTCTCAGTCTATACCATACTCCCACTTCCTCATCCTCTGAATCTATATCATACTCCCACTTCCTCATCCTCTGAATCTACACAATACTCCCATTTCCTCATCCTCTGAATGTACACAATAATCCCACTTCCTCATCCTCCGAATCTATACCATACTCCCACTTCCTCATCCCCAGAATCTATACAATACTCTCATTTCCTCATCCTCTGAATCTATACCATACTCCCACTTCCTCATCCTCTGAATCTACATAATACTCCCACTTCGTCATCCTCTGAATCTATATCATACTCCCACTTCCTCATCCTCTGAATCTACACAATACTCCAACTTATCATCCTCTGAATCTATATCATACTCCCACTTCCTCATCCTCTGAATCTACACAATTACTCCCACTTCCTCATCCTCTGAATCTATATCATACTCCCACTTCCTCATCCTCTGAATCTACACAATACTCCCATTTCCTCATCCTCTGAATGTACACAATAATCCCACTTCCTCATCCTCTGAATCTATACCGTACTCCCATTTCCTCATCCTCTGAGTCTGCACCATACTCCCACGACCTCATCCTCTGAATGTACAAAATACTCCCATTTCCTCATACTCTGAATGTACACAATAATCCCACTTCCGCATCCTCCGAATCTATACCATACTCCCACTTCCTCATCCCCAGAATCTATACAATACTCTCATTTCCTCATCCTCTGAATCTACATAATACTCCCACTTCGTCATCCTCTGAATCTATATCATACTCCCACTTCCTCATCCTCTGAATCTACACAATACTCCCATTTCCTCATCCTCTGAATCTACACAATACTCCCACTTCTTCATCCTCTGAATCTATACCATACTCCCACTTCCTCATCTTCAGAATATACACAATACGCCCACTTCCTCATCCTCGGTATCTACATCAATATCCCACTTCCCCATCCTCTGAATGTACACATTACTCCCATTTCCTCATCCTCTGTATGTACACAATAGTCCCACTTCCTCATCCTCTGAATCTATACCATAATCCCACTTCCTCATCCTCTGAATCTATACCGTACTCATATTTACTCATCCTCTGAGTCTGTACTACACTTCCAATTCCTCATCTTCCGAATCTATATAAAACTCCCATTCTCTCCAGCTCTGAACATACACCAGACTCCCACTTCCTCATCCTCTGTATCTACACCATAATGCCACTTCCTCATCTTCTCAGTCTATACCATACTCCCACTTCCTCATCCTCTGAATCTATATCATACTCCCACTTCCTCATCCTCTGAATCTACACAATACTCCCATTTCCTCATCCTCTGAATGTACACAATAATCCCACTTCCTCATCCTCCGAATCTATACCATACTCCCACTTCCTCATCCCCAGAATCTATACAATACTCTCATTTCCTCATCCTCTGAATCTATACCATACTCCCACTTCCTCATCCTCTGAATCTACATAATACTCCCACTTCGTCATCCTCTGAATCTATATCATACTCACACTTCCTCATCCTCTGAATCTACACAATACTCCCACTTCCTCATCCTCTGAATCTATATCATACTCCCACTTCCTCAGCCTCTGAATCTATACCGTACTCATATTTACTCATCCTCTGAGTCTGTACCATACTTCCAATTCCTCATCTTCCGAATCTATATAAAACTCCCATTCGCTCCACCTCTGAACATACTCCAGCCTCCCACTTCCTCATCCTCTGTATCTACACCATAATGCCACTTCCTCATCTTCTCAGTCTATACCATACTCCCACTTCCTCATCCTCTGAATCTATATCATACTCCCACTTCCTCATCCTCTGAATCTACACAATACTCCCATTTCCTCATCCTCTGAATGTACACAATAATCCCACTTCCTCATCCTCTGAATCTATACCGTACTCCCATTTCCTGATCCTCTGAGTCTGCACCATACTCCCACGTCCTCATCCTCTGAATGTACACAATACTCCCATTTCCTCATCCTCTGAATGTACACAATAATCCCACTTCCTCATCCTCCGAATCTATACCATACTCCCACTTCCTCATCCCCAGAATCTATACAATACTCTCATTTCCTCATCCTCTGAATCTATACCATACTCCCACTTCCTCATCCTCTGAATCTACATAATACTCCCACTTCGTCATCCTCTGAATCTATATCATACTCCCACTTCCTCATCCTCTGAATCTACACAATACTCCCATTTCCTCATCCTCTGAATCTACACAATACTCCCACTTCCTCATCCTCTGAATATATACCATACTCCCACATCCTCATCTTCAGAATATACACAATACGCCCACTTCCTCATCCTCGGTATCTACACCATTATCCCACTTCCTCATCCTCTGAATGTACACATTACTCCCATTTCCTCATCCTCTGTATGTACACAATAGTCCCACTTCCTCATCCTCTGAATCTATACCAGTCTCCCATTTCCTCATCCACTGAGTCTATACCATACTCCCACTTCCTCATCCTCCGAATCTATATAATACTCCCATTCCCTCATCCTCTGAATCTACACCATTATCCCACTTCCTCATCCTCTGAATGTACACAATATTCCCATTTCCTCATCCTCTGAATCTATACCATAATCCCACTTCCTCATCCTCTGAATCTATACCGTACTCATATTTACTCATCCTCTGAGTCTGTACCACACTTCCAATTCCTCATCTTCCGAATCTATATAAAACTCCCATTCTCTCCACCTCTGAACATACACCAGACTCCCACTTCCTCAGCCTCTGTATCTACACCATAATGCCACTTCCTCATCTTCTCAGTCTATACCATACTCCCAGTTCCTCATCCTCTGAATCTATATCATACTCCCACTTCCTCATCCTCTGAATCTACACAATACTCCCATTTCCTCATCTTCTGTATGTACACAATAATCCCACTTCCTCATCCTCCGAATCTATACCATACTCCCACTTCCTCATCCCCAGAATCTATACAATACTATCATTTCCTCATCCTCTGAATCTATACCATACTCCCACTTCCTCATCCTCTGAATCTACATAATACTCCCACTTCGTCATCCTCTGAATCTATATCATACTCCCACTTCCTCATCCTCTGAATCTACACAATACTCCAACTTCCTCATCCTCTGAATCTATATCATACTCCCACTTCCTCATCCTCTGAATCTACACAATTACTCCCACTTCCTGATCCTCTGAATCTATATCATACTCCCACTTCCTCATCCTCTGAATCTACACACTACTCCCATTTCCTCATCCTCTGAATGTACACAATAATCCCACTTCCTCATCCTCTGAATCTATACCGTACTCCCATTTCCTCATCCTCTGAGTCTGCACCATACTCCCACGACCTCATCCTCTGAATGTACACAATACTCCCATTTCCTCATACTCTGAATGTACACAATAATCCCACTTCCTCATCCTCCGAATCTATACCATAATCCCACTTCCTCATCCTCTGAATCTATACCGTACTCATATTTACTCATCCTCTGAGTCTGTACCACACTTCCAATTCCTCATCTTCCGAATCTATATAAAACTCCCATTCTCTCCACCTCTGAACATACACCAGACTCCCACTTCCTCATCCTTTGTATCTACACCATAATGCCACTTCCTCATCTTCTCAGTCTATACCATACTCCCACTTCCTCATCCTCTGAATCTATATCATACTCCCACTTCCTCATCCTCTGAATCTACACAATACTCCCATTTCCTCATCCTCTGAATGTACACAATAATCCCACTTCCTCATCCTCCGAATCTATACCATACTCCCACTTCCTCATCCCCAGAATCTATACAATACTCTCATTTCCTCATCCTCTGAATCTATACCATACTCCCACTTCCTCATCCTCTGAATCTACATAATACTCCCACTTCGTCATCCTCTGAATCTATATCATACTCCCACTTCCTCATCCTCTGAATCTACACAATACTCCCACTTCCTCATCCTCTGAATCTATATCATACTCCCACTTCCTCATCCTCTGAATCTACACAATTACTCCCACTTCCTCATCCTCTGAATCTATATCATACTCCCACTTCCTCATCCTCTGAATCTACACAATACTCCCATTTCCTCATCCTCTGAATGTACACAATAATCCCACTTCCTCATCCTCTGAATCTATACCATACTCCCATTTCCTCATCCTCTGAGTCTGCACCATACTCCCACGACCTCATCCTCTGAATGTACACAATACTCCCATTTCCTCATACTCTGAATGTACAGAATAATCCCACTTCCTCATCCTCCGAATCTATACCATAATCCCACTTCCTCATCCTCTGAATCTATACCGTACTCATATTTACTCATCCTCTGAGTCTGTACCATACTTCCAATTCCTCATCTTCTGAATCTATATAAAACTCCCATTCTCTCCACCTCTGAACATACTCCAGCCTCCCACTTCCTCATCCCCAGAATCTATACAATACTCTCATTTCCTCATCCTCTGAATCTATACCATACTCCCACTTCCTCATCCTCTGAATCTACATAATACTCCCACTTCGTCATCCTCTGAATCTATATCATACTCCCACTTCCTCATCCTCTGAATCTACACAATACTCCCATTTCCTCATCCTCTGAATCTACACAATACTCCCACTTCCTCATCCTCTGAATCTATACCATACTCCCACTTCCTCATCTTCAGAATATACACAATACGCCCACTTCCTCATCCTCGGTATCTACATCATTATCCCACTTCCCCATCCTCTGAATGTACACATTACTCCCATTTCCTCATCCTCTGTATGTACACAATAGTCCCACTTCCTCATCCTCTGAATCTATACCATAATCCCACTTCCTCATCCTCTGAATCTATACCGTACTCATATTTACTCATCCTCTGAGTCTGTACCACACTTCCAATTCCTCATCTTCCGAATCTATATAAAACTCCCATTCTCTCCACCTCTGAACATACACCAGACTCCCACTTCCTCATCCTCTGTATCTACACCATAATGCCACTTCCTCATCTTCTCAGTCTATACCATACTCGCACTTCCTCATCCTCTGAATCTATATCATACTCCCACTTCCTCATCCTCTGAATCTACACAATACTCCCATTTCCTCATCCTCTGTATGTACACCAGACTCCCACTTCCTCATCCTCTGTATCTACACCATAATGCCACTTCCTCATCTTCTCAGTCTATACCATACTCGCACTTCCTCATCCTCTGAATCTATATCATACTCCCACTTCCTCATCCTCTGAATCTACACAATACTCCCATTTCCTCATCCTCTGTATGTACACCAGACTCCCACTTCCTCATCCTCTGTATCTACACCATAATGCCACTTCCTCATCTTCTCAGTCTATACCATACTCGCACTTCCTCATCCTCTGAATCTATATCATACTCCCACTTCCTCATCCTCTGAATCTATACCGTACTCCCATTTCCTCATCCTCTGAGTCTGCACCATACTCCCACGACCTCATCCTCTGAATCTACACAATACTCCCATTTCCTCATCCTCTGAATGTACACAATAATCCCACTTCCTCATCCTCCGAATCTATACCATACTCCCACTTCCTCATCCCCAGAATCTATACAATACTCTCATTTCCTCATCCTCTGAATCTATACCATACTCCCACTTCCTCATCCTCTGAATCTACATAATACTCCCACTTCGTCATCCTCTGAATCTATATCATACTCACACTTCCTCATCCTCTGAATCTACACAATACTCCCACTTCCTCATCCTCTGAATCTATATCATACTCCCACTTCCTCAGCCTCTGAATCTATACCGTACTCATATTTACTCATCCTCTGAGTCTGTACCATACTTCCAATTCCTCATCTTCCGAATCTATATAAAACTCCCATTCGCTCCACCTCTGAACATACTCCAGCCTCCCACTTCCTCATCCTCTGTATCTACACCATAATGCCACTTCCTCATCTTCTCAGTCTATATCATACTCCCACTTCCTCATCCTCTGAATCTATATCATACTCCCACTTCGTCATCCTCTGAATCTACACAATACTCCCATTTCCTCATCCTCTGAATGTACACAATAATCCCACTTCCTCATCCTCCGAATCTATACCATACTCCCACTTCCTCATCCCCAGAATCTATACAATACTCTCATTTCCTCATCCTCTGAATCTATACCATACTCCCACTTCCTCATCCTCTGAATCTACATAATACTCCCACTTCGTCATCCTCTGAATCTATATCATACTCCCACTTCCTCATCCTCTGAATCTACACAATACTCCCACTTCCTCATCCTCTGAATCTATATCATACGCCCACTTCCTCATCTTCTGAATCTACACAATTACTCCCACTTCCTCATCCTCTGAATCTATATCATACTCCCACTTCCTCATCCTCTGAATCTACACAATACTCCCATTTCCTCATCCTCTGAATGTACAAAATAATCCCACTTCCTCATCCTCTGAATCTATACCGTACTCCCATTTCCTCATCCTCTGAGTCTGCACCATACTCCCACGACCTCATCCTCTGAATGTACACAATACTCCCATTTCCTCATACTCTGAATGTACACAATAATCCCACTTCCTCATCCTCCGAATCTATACCATAATCCCACTTCCTCATCCTCTGAATCTATACCGTACTCATATTTACTCATCCTATGAGTCTGTACCATACTTCCAATTCCTCATCTTCCGAATCTATATAAAACTCCCATTCTCTCCACCTCTGAACATACACCAGACTCCCACTTCCTCATCCTCTGTATCTACACCATAATGCCACTTCCTCATCTTCTCAGTCTATACCATACTCCCACTTCCTCATCCTCTGAATCTATATCATACTCCCACTTCCTCATCCTCTGAATCTACACAATACTCCCATTTCCTCATCCTCTGAATGTACACAATAATCCCACTTCCTCATCCTCCGAATCTATACCATACTCCCACTTTCTCATCCCCAAAATCTATACAATACTCTCATTTCCTCATCCTCTGAATCTATACCATACTCCCACTTCCTCATCCTCTGAATCTACATAATACTCCCACTTCGTCATCCTCTGAATCTATATCATACTCCCACTTCCTCATCCTCTGAATCTACACAATACTCCCATTTCCTCATCCTCTGAATCTACACAATACTCCCACTTCCTCATCCTCTGAATCTATACCATACTCCCACTTCCTCATCTTCAGAATATACACAATACGCGCACTTCCTCATCCTCGGTATCTACACCATTATCCCACTTCCTCATCCTCTGAATGTACACATTACTCCCATTTCCTCATCCTCTGTATGTACACAATAGTCCCACTTCCTCATCCTCCGAATCTATACCATAATCCCACTTCCTCATCCTCTGAATCTATACCGTACTCATATTTACTCATCCTCTGAGTCTGTACCATACTTCCAATTCCTCATCTTCCGAATCTATATAAAACTCCCATTCTCTCCACCTCTGAACATACACCAGACTCCCACTTCCTCATCCTCTGTATCTACACCATAATGCCACTTCCTCATCTTCTCAGTCTATACCATACTCCCACTTCCTCATCCTCTGAATCTATATCATACACCCACTTCCTCATCCTCTGAATCTACACAATACTCCCATTTCCTCATCCTCTGAATGTACACAATAATCCCACTTCCTCATCCTCCGAATCTATACCATACTCCCACTTCCTCATCCCCAGAATCTATACAATACTCTCATTTCCTCATCCTCTGAATCTATACCATACTCCCACTTCCTCATCCTCTGAATCTACATAATACTCCCACTTCGTCATCCTCTGAATCTATATCATACTCCCACTTCCTCAACCTCTGAATCTACACAATACTCCAACTTCCTCATCCTCTGAATCTATATCATACTCCCACTTCCTCATCCTCTGAATCTACACAATTACTCCCACTTCCTCATCCTCTGAATCTATATCATACTCCCACTTCCTCATCCTCTGAATCTACACAATACTCCCATTTCCTCAACCTCTGAATGTACACAATAATCCCACTTCCTCATCCTCTGAATCTATACCGTACTCCCATTTCCTCATCCTCTGAGTCTGCACCATACTCCCACGACCTCATCCTCTGAATCTACACAATACTCCCACTTCCTCATCCTCTGAATCTACATAATACTCCCACTTCGTCATCCTCTGAATCTACATAATACTCCCACTTCGTCATCCTCTGAATCTACACAATACTCCCACTTCCTCATCCTCTGAATCTATACCATACTCCCACTTCCTCATCTTCAGAATATACACAATACGCCCACTTCCTCATCCTCGGTATCTACATCATTATCCCACTTCCCCATCCTCTGAATGTACACATTACTCCCATTTCCTCATCCTCTGTATGTACACAATAGTCCCACTTCCTCATCCTCTGAATCTATATCATACTCCCACTTCCTCAGCCTCTGAATCTATACCGTACTCATATTTACTCATCCTCTGAGTCTGTACCATACTTCCAATTCCTCATCTTCCGAATCTATATAAAACTCCCATTCGCTCCACCTCTGAACATACTCCAGCCTCCCACTTCCTCATCCTCTGTATCTACACCATAATGCCACTTCCTCATCTTCTCAGTCTATACCATACTCCCACTTCCTCATCCTCTGAATCTATATCATACTCCCACTTCCTCATCCTCTGAATCTACACAATACTCCCATTTCCTCATCCTCTGAATGTACACAATAATCCCACTTCCTCATCCTCCGAATCTATACCATACTCCCACTTCCTCATCCCCAGAATCTATACAATACTCTCATTTCCTCATCCTCTGAATCTATACCATACTCCCACTTCCTCATCCTCTGAATCTACATAATACTCCCACTTCGTCATCCTCTGAATCTATATCATACTCCCACTTCCTCAACCTCTGAATCTACACAATACTCCAACTTCCTCATCCTCTGAATCTATATCATACTCCCACTTCCTCATCCTCTGAATCTACACAATTACTCCCACTTCCTCATCCTCTGAATCTATATCATACTCCCACTTCCTCATCCTCTGAATCTACACAATACTCCCATTTCCTCAACCTCTGAATGTACACAATAATCCCACTTCCTCATCCTCTGAATCTATACCGTACTCCCATTTCCTCATCCTCTGAGTCTGCACCATACTCCCACGACCTCATCCTCTGAATCTACACAATACTCCCACTTCCTCATCCTCTGAATCTACATAATACTCCCACTTCGTCATCCTCTGAATCTACATAATACTCCCACTTCGTCATCCTCTGAATCTACACAATACTCCCACTTCCTCATCCTCTGAATCTATACCATACTCCCACTTCCTCATCTTCAGAATATACACAATACGCCCACTTCCTCATCCTCGGTATCTACATCATTATCCCACTTCCCCATCCTCTGAATGTACACATTACTCCCATTTCCTCATCCTCTGTATGTACACAATAGTCCCACTTCCTCATCCTCTGAATCTATATCATACTCCCACTTCCTCAGCCTCTGAATCTATACCGTACTCATATTTACTCATCCTCTGAGTCTGTACCATACTTCCAATTCCTCATCTTCCGAATCTATATAAAACTCCCATTCTCTCCACCTCTGAACATACACCAGACTCCCACTTCCTCATCCTCTGTATCTACACCATAATGCCACTTCCTCATCTTCTCAGTCTATACCATACTCCCACTTCCTCATCCTCTGAATCTATATCATACTCCCACTTCCTCATCCTCTGAATCTACACAATACTCCCATTTCCTCATCCTCTGAATGTACACAATAATCCCACTTCCTCATCCTCCGAATCTATACCATACTCCCACTTTCTCATCCCCAGAATCTATACAATACTCTCATTTCCTCATCCTCTGAATCTATACCATACTCCCACTTCCTCATCCTCTGAATCTACATAATACTCCCACTTCGTCATCCTCTGAATCTATATCATACTCCCACTTCCTCATCCTCTGAATCTACACAATACTCCCATTTCCTCATCCTCTGAATCTACACAATACTCCCACTTCCTCATCCTCTGAATCTATACCATACTCCCACTTCCTCATCTTCAGAATATACACAATACGCGCACTTCCTCATCCTCGGTATCTACACCATTATCCCACTTCCTCATCCTCTGAATGTACACATTACTCCCATTTCCTCATCCTCTGTATGTACACAATAGTCCCACTTCCTCATCCTCCGAATCTATACCATAATCCCACTTCCTCATCCTCTGAATCTATACCGTACTCATATTTACTCATCCTCTGAGTCTGTACCATACTTCCAATTCCTCATCTTCCGAATCTATATAAAACTCCCATTCTCTCCACCTCTGAACATACACCAGACTCCCACTTCCTCATCCTCTGTATCTACACCATAATGCCACTTCCTCATCTTCTCAGTCTATACCATACTCCCACTTCCTCATCCTCTGAATCTATATCATACTCCCACTTCCTCATCCTCTGAATCTACACAATACTCCCATTTCCTCATCCTCTGAATGTACACAATAATCCCACTTCCTCATCCTCCGAATCTATACCATACTCCCACTTCCTCATCCCCAGAATCTATACAATACTCTCATTTCCTCATCCTCTGAATCTATACCATACTCCCACTTCCTCATCCTCTGAATCTACATAATACTCCCACTTCGTCATCCTCTGAATCTATATCATACTCCCACTTCCTCAACCTCTGAATCTACACAATACTCCAACTTCCTCATCCTCTGAATCTATATCATACTCCCACTTCCTCATCCTCTGAATCTACACAATTACTCCCACTTCCTCATCCTCTGAATCTATATCATACTCCCACTTCCTCATCCTCTGAATCTACACAATACTCCCATTTCCTCAACCTCTGAATGTACACAATAATCCCACTTCCTCATCCTCTGAATCTATACCGTACTCCCATTTCCTCATCCTCTGAGTCTGCACCATACTCCCACGACCTCATCCTCTGAATCTACACAATACTCCCACTTCCTCATCCTCTGAATCTACATAATACTCCCACTTCGTCATCCTCTGAATCTACATAATACTCCCACTTCGTCATCCTCTGAATCTACACAATACTCCCACTTCCTCATCCTCTGAATCTATACCATACTCCCACTTCCTCATCTTCAGAATATACACAATACGCCCACTTCCTCATCCTCGGTATCTACATCATTATCCCACTTCCCCATCCTCTGAATGTACACATTACTCCCATTTCCTCATCCTCTGTATGTACACAATAGTCCCACTTCCTCATCCTCTGAATCTATACCATAATCCCAATTCCTCATCCTCTGAATCTATACCGTACTCATATTTACTCATCCTCTGAGTCTGTACCACACTTCCAATTCCTCATCTTCCGAATCTATATAAAACTCCCATTCTCTCCACCTCTGAACATACACCAGACTCCCACTTCCTCATCCTCTGTATCTACACCATAATGCCACTTCCTCATCTTCTCAGTCTATACCATACTCCCACTTCCTCATCCTCTGAATCTATATCATACTCCCACTTCCTCATCCTCTGAATCTACACAATACTCCCATTTCCTCATCCTCTGAATGTACACAATAATCCCACTTCCTCATCCTCCGAATCTATACCATACTCCCACTTCCTCATCCCCAGAATCTATACAATACTCTCATTTCCTCATCCTCTGAATCTATACCATACTCCCACTTCCTCATCCTCTGAATCTACATAATACTCCCACTTCGTCATCCTCTGAATCTATATCATACTCACACTTCCTCATCCTCTGAATCTACACAATACTCCCACTTCCTCATCCTCTGAATCTATATCATACTCCCACTTCCTCAGCCTCTGAATCTATACCGTACTCATATTTACTCATCCTCTGAGTCTGTACCATACTTCCAATTCCTCATCTTCCGAATCTATATAAAACTCCCATTCTCTCCACCTCTGAACATACTCCAGCCTCCCACTTCCTCATCCTCTGTATCTACACCATAATGCCACTTCCTCATCTTCTCAGTCTATACCATACTCCCACTTCCTCATCCTCTGAATTTATATCATACTCCCACATCCTCATCCTCTGAATCTACACAATACTCCCATTTCCTCATCCTCTGAATGTACACAATAATCCCACTTCCTCATCCTCCGAAACTATACCATACTCCCACTTCCTCATCCCGAATCTATACAATACTCTCATTTCCTCATCCTCTGAATCTATACCATACTCCCACTTCCTCATCCTCTGAATCTACATAATACTCCCACTTCGTCATCCTCTGAATCTATATCATACTCCCACTTCCTCATCCTCTGAATCTACACAATACTCCCACTTCCTCATCCTCTGAATCTATATCATACGCCCACTTCCTCATCCTCTGAATCTACACAATTACTCCCACTTCCTCATCCTCTGAATCTATATCATACTCCCACTTCCTCATCCTCTGAATCTACACAATACTCCCATTTCCTCATCCTCTGAATGTACACAATAATCCCACTTCCTCATCCTCTGAATCTATACCGTACTCCCATTTCCTCATCCTCTGAGTCTGCACCATATTCCCACGACCTCATCCTCTGAATGTACACAATACTCCCATTTCCTCATACTCTGAATGTACACAATAATCCCACTTCCTCATCCTCCGAATCTATACCATAATCCCACTTCCTCATCCTCTGAATCTATACCGTACTCATATTTACTCATCCTCTGAGTCTGTACCATACTTCCAATTCCTCATCTTCCGAATCTATATAAAACTCCCATTCTCTCCACCTCTGAACATACACCAGACTCCCACTTCCTCATCCTCTGTATCTACACCATAATGCCACTTCCTCATCTTCTCAGTCTATACCATACTCCCACTTCCTCATCCTCTGAATCTATATCATACTCCCACTTCCTCATCCTCTGAATCTACACAATACTCCCATTTCCTCATCCTCTGAATGTACACAGTAATCCCACTTCCTCATCCTCCGAATCTATACCATACTCCCACTTTCTCATCCCCAGAATCTATACAATACTCTCATTTCCTCATCCTCTGAATCTATACCATACTCCCACTTCCTCATCCTCTGAATCTACATAATACTCCCACTTCGTCATCCTCTGAATCTATATCATACTCCCACTTCCTCATCCTCTGAATCTACACAATACTCCCACTTCCTCATCCTCTGAATCTATATCATACTCCCACTTCCTCATCCTCTGAATCTACACAATTACTCCCACTTCCTCATCCTCTGAATCTATATCATACTCCCACTTCCTCATCCTCTGAATCTACACAATACTCCCATTTCCTCATCCTCTGAATGTACACAATAATCCCACATCCTCATCCTCTGAATCTATACCGTACTCCCATTTCCTCATCCTCTGAGTCTGCACCATACTCCCACGACCTCATCCTCTGAATGTACACAATACTCCCATTTCCTCATACTCTGAATGTACACAATAATCCCACTTCCTCATCCTCCGAATCTATACCATACTCCCACTTCCTCATCCCCAGAATCTATACAATACTCTCATTTCCTCATCCTCTGAATCTATACCATACTCCCACTTCCTCATCCTCTGAATCTACATAATACTCCCACTTCGTCATCCTCTGAATCTATATCATACTCCCACTTCCTCATCCTCTGAATCTACACAATACTCCCATTTCCTCATCCTCTGAATCTACACAATACTCCCACTTCCTCATCCTCTGAATCTATACCACACTCCCACTTCCTCATCTTCAGAATATACACAATACGCGCACTTCCTCATCCTCGGTATCTACACCATTATCCCACTTCCTCATCCTCTGAATGTACACATTACTCCCATTTCCTCATCCTCTGTATGTACACAATAGTCCCACTTCCTCATCCTCCGAATCTATACCATAATCCCACTTCCTCATCCTCTGAATCTATACCGTACTCATATTTACTCATCCTCTGAGTCTGTACCATACTTCCAATTCCTCATCTTCCGAATCTATATAAAACTCCCATTCTCTCCACCTCTGAACATACACCAGACTCCCACTTCCTCATCCTCTGTATCTACACCATAATGCCACTTCCTCATCTTCTCAGTCTATACCATACTCCCACTTCCTCATCCTCTGAATCTATATCATACTCCCACTTCCTCATCCTCTGAATCTACACAATACTCCCATTTACTCATCCTCTGAATGTACACAATAATCCCACTTCCTCATCCTCCGAATCTATACCATACTCCCACTTCCTCATCCCCAGAATCTATACAATACTCTCATTTCCTCATCCTCTGAATCCATACCATACCCCCACTTCCTCATCCTCTGAATCTACATAATACTCCCACTTCGTCATCCTCTGAATCTATATCATACTCCCACTTCCTCATCCTCTGAATCTACACAATACTCCCACTTCCTCATCCTCTGAATCTATATCATACTCCCACTTCCTCATCCTCTGAATCTACACAATTACTCCCACTTCCTCATCCTCTGAATCTATATCATACTCCCACTTCCTCATCCTCTGAATCTACACAATACTCCCATTTCCTCATCCTCTGAATGTACACAATAATCCCACTTCCTCATCCTCTGAATCTATACCGTACTCCCATTTCCTCATCCTCTGAGTCTGCACCATACTCCCACGACCTCATCCTCTGAATGTACACAATACTCCCATTTCCTCATACTCTGAATGTACACAATAATCCCACTTCCTCATCCTCCGAATCTATACCATACTCCCACTTCCTCATCCCCAGAATCTATACAATACTCTAATTTCCTCATCCTCTGAATCTATACCATACTCCCACTTCCTCATCCTCTGAATCTACATAATACTCCCACTTCGTCATCCTCTGAATCTATATCATACTCCCACTTCCTCATCCTCTGAATCTACACAATACTCCCATTTCCTCATCCTCTGAATCTACACAATACTACCACTTCCTCATCCTCTGAATCTATACCATACTCCCACTTCCTCATCTTCAGAATATACACAATACGCGCACTTCCTCATCCTCGGTATCTACACCATTATCCCACTTCCTCATCCTCTGAATGTACACATTACTCCCATTTCCTCATCCTCTGTATGTACACAATAGTCCCACTTCCTCATCCTCTGAATCTATACCGGTCTCCCATTTCCTCATCCACTGAGTCTATACCATACTCCCACTTCCTCACCCTCCGAATCTATATAATACTCCCATTCCCTCATCCTCTGAATCTACACCATTATTCCACTTCCTCATCCTCTGAATGTACACAATAATCCCACTTCCTCATCCTCCGAATCTATACCATACTCCCACTTCCTCATCCCCAGAATCTATACAATACTCTCATTTCCTCATCCTCTGAATCTATACCATACTCCCACTTCCTCATCCTCTGAATCTACATAATACTCCCACTTCGTCATCCTCTGAATCTATATCATACTCCCACTTCCTCATCCTCTGAATCTACACAATACTCCCACTTCCTCATCCTCTGAATCTATATCATACGCCCACTTCCTCATCCTCTGAATCTACACAATTACTCCCACTTCCTCATCCTCTGAATCTATATCATACTCCCACTTCCTCATCCTCTGAATCTACACAATACTCCCATTTCCTCATCCTCTGAATGTACACAATAATCCCACTTCCTCATCCTCTGAATCTATACCGTACTCCCATTTCCTCATCCTCTGAGTCTGCACCATACTCCCACGACCTCATCCTCTGAATGTACACAACACTCCCATTTCCTCATACTCTGAATGTACACAATAATCCCACTTCCTCATCCTCCGAATCTATCCCATACTCCCACTTCCTCATCCCCAGAATCTATACAATACTCTCATTTCCTCATCCTCTGAATCTATACCATACTCCCACTTCCTCATCCTCTGAATCTGAATAGTACTCCCACTTCGTCATCCTCTGAATCTATATCATACTCCCACTTCCTCATCCTCTGAATCTACACAATACTCCCATTTCCTCATCCTCTGAATCTACACAATACTCCCACTTCCTCATCCTCTGAATCTATACCATACTCCCACTTCCTCATCTTCAGAATATACACAATACGCACACTTCCTCATCCTCGGTATCTACACCATTATCCCACTTCCTCATCCTCTGAATGTACACATTACTCCCATTTCCTCATCCTCTGTATGTACACAATAGTCCCACTTCCTCATCCTCCGAATCTATACCATAATCCCACTTCCTCATCCTCTGAATCTATACCGTACTCATATTTACTCATCCTCTGAGTCTGTACCATACTTCCAATTCCTCATCTTCCGAATCTATATAAAACTCCCATTCTCTCCACCTCTGAACATACACCAGACTCCCACTTCCTCATCCTCTGTATCTACACCATAATGCCACTTCCTCATCTTCTCAGTCTATACCATACTCCCACTTCCTCATCCTCTGAATCTATATCATACTCCCACTTCCTCATCCTCTGAATCTACACAATACTCCCATTTCCTCATCCTCTGAATGTACACAATAATCCCACTTCCTCATCCTCCGAATCTATACCATACTCCCACTTCCTCATCCCCAGAAACTATAAAATACTCTCATTTCCTCATCCTCTGAATCTATACCATACTCCCACTTCCTCATCCTCTGAATCTACATAATACTCCCACTTCGTCATCCTCTGAATCTATATCATACTCCCACTTCCTCATCCTCTGAATCTACACAATACTCCAACTTCCTCATCCTCTGAATCTATATCATACTCCCACTTCCTCATCCTCTGAATCTACACAATTACTCCCACTTCCTCATCCTCTGAATCTATATCATACTCCCACTTCCTCATCCTCTGAATCTACACAATACTCCCATTTCCTCAACCTCTGAATGTACACAATAATCCCACTTCCTCATCCTCTGAATCTATACCGTACTCCCATTTCCTCATCCTCTGAGTCTGCACCATACTCCCACGACCTCATCCTCTGAATGTACACAATACTCCCATTTCCTCATACTCTGAATGTACACAATAATCCCACTTCCGCATCCTCCGAATCTATACCATACTCCCACTTCCTCATCCCCAGAATCTATACAATACTCTCATTTCCTCATCCTCTGAATCTATACCATACTCCCACTTCCTCATCCTCTGAATCTACATAATACTCCCACTTCGTCATCCTCTGAATCTACACAATACTCCCACTTCCTCATCCTCTGAATCTATACCATACTCCCACTTCCTCATCTTCAGAATATACACAATACGCCCACTTCCTCATCCTCGGTATCTACATCATTATCCCACTTCATCATCCTCTGAATGTACACATTACTCCCTTTTCCTCATCCTCTGTATGTACACAATAGTCCCACTTGCTCATCCTCTGAATCTATACCATAATCCCAATTCCTCATCCTCTGAATCTATACCGTACTCATATTTACTCATCCTCTGAGTCTGTACCACACTTCCAATTCCTCATCTTCCGAATCTATATAAAACTCCCATTCTCTCCACCTCTGAACATACACCAGACTCCCACATCCTCATCCTCTGTATCTACACCATAATGCCACTTCCTCATCTTCTCAGTCTATACCATACTCCCACTTCCTCATCCTCTGAATCTATATCATACTCCCACTTCCTCATCCTCTGAATCTACACAATACTCCCATTTCCTCATCCTCTGAATCTACACAATACTCCCACTTCCTCATCCTCTGAATCTATACCATACTCCCACTTCCTCATCTTCAGAATATACACAATACGCACACTTCCTCATCCTCGGTATCTACACCATTATCCCACTTCCTCATCCTCTGAATGTACACATTACTCCCATTTCCTCATCCTCTGTATGTACACAATAGTCCCACTTCCTCATCCTCCGAATCTATACCATAATCCCACTTCCTCATCCTCTGAATCTATACCGTACTCATATTTACTCATCCTCTGAGTCTGTACCATACTTCCAATTCCTCATCTTCCGAATCTATATAAAACTCCCATTCTCTCCACCTCTGAACATACACCAGACTCCCACTTCCTCATCCTCTGTATCTACACCATAATGCCACTTCCTCATCTTCTCAGTCTATACCATACTCCCACTTCCTCATCCTCTGAATCTATATCATACTCCCACTTCCTCATCCTCTGAATCTACACAATACTCCCATTTCCTCATCCTCTGAATGTACATAATAATCCCACTTCCTCATCCTCCGAATCTATACCATACTCCCACTTCCTCTTCCCCAGAATCTATAAAATACTCTCATTTCCTCATCCTCTGAATCTATACCATACTCCCACTTCCTCATCCTCTGAATCTACATAATACTCCCACTTCGTCATCCTCTGAATCTATATCATACTCCCACTTCCTCATCCTCTGAATCTATATCATACTCCCACTTCCTCATCCTCTGAATCTACACAATTACTCCCACTTCCTCATCCTCTGAATGTACACAATATTCCCATTTCCTCATCCTCTGAATCTATACCATAATCCCACTTCCTCATCCTCTGAATCTATACCGTACTCATATTTACTCATCCTCTGAGTCTGTACCACACTTCCAATTCCTCATCTTCCGAATCTATATAAAACTCCCATTCTCTCCACCTCTGAACATACACCAGACTCCCACTTCCTCAGCCTCTGTATCTACACCATAATGCCACTTCCTCATCTTCTCAGTCTATACCATACTCCCAGTTCCTCATCCTCTGAATCTATATCATACTCCCACTTCCTCATCCTCTGAATCTACACAATACTCCCATTTCCTCATCTTCTGTATGTACACAATAATCCCACTTCCTCATCCTCCGAATCTATACCATACTCCCACTTCCTCATCCCCAGAATCTATACAATACTATCATTTCCTCATCCTCTGAATCTATACCATACTCCCACTTCCTCATCCTCTGAATCTACATAATACTCCCACTTCGTCATCCTCTGAATCTATATCATACTCCCACTTCCTCATCCTCTGAATCTACACAATACTCCAACTTCCTCATCCTCTGAATCTATATCATACTCCCACTTCCTCATCCTCTGAATCTACACAATTACTCCCACTTCCTGATCCTCTGAATCTATATCATACTCCCACTTCCTCATCCTCTGAATCTACACACTACTCCCATTTCCTCATCCTCTGAATGTACACAATAATCCCACTTCCTCATCCTCTGAATCTATACCGTACTCCCATTTCCTCATCCTCTGAGTCTGCACCATACTCCCACGACCTCATCCTCTGAATGTACACAATACTCCCATTTCCTCATACTCTGAATGTACACAATAATCCCACTTCCTCATCCTCCGAATCTATACCATAATCCCACTTCCTCATCCTCTGAATCTATACCGTACTCATATTTACTCATCCTCTGAGTCTGTACCACACTTCCAATTCCTCATCTTCCGAATCTATATAAAACTCCCATTCTCTCCACCTCTGAACATACACCAGACTCCCACTTCCTCATCCTTTGTATCTACACCATAATGCCACTTCCTCATCTTCTCAGTCTATACCATACTCCCACTTCCTCATCCTCTGAATCTATATCATACTCCCACTTCCTCATCCTCTGAATCTACACAATACTCCCATTTCCTCATCCTCTGAATGTACACAATAATCCCACTTCCTCATCCTCCGAATCTATACCATACTCCCACTTCCTCATCCCCAGAATCTATACAATACTCTCATTTCCTCATCCTCTGAATCTATACCATACTCCCACTTCCTCATCCTCTGAATCTACATAATACTCCCACTTCGTCATCCTCTGAATCTATATCATACTCCCACTTCCTCATCCTCTGAATCTACACAATACTCCCACTTCCTCATCCTCTGAATCTATATCATACTCCCACTTCCTCATCCTCTGAATCTACACAATTACTCCCACTTCCTCATCCTCTGAATCTATATCATACTCCCACTTCCTCATCCTCTGAATCTACACAATACTCCCATTTCCTCATCCTCTGAATGTACACAATAATCCCACTTCCTCATCCTCTGAATCTATACCATACTCCCATTTCCTCATCCTCTGAGTCTGCACCATACTCCCACGACCTCATCCTCTGAATGTACACAATACTCCCATTTCCTCATACTCTGAATGTACAGAATAATCCCACTTCCTCATCCTCCGAATCTATACCATAATCCCACTTCCTCATCCTCTGAATCTATACCGTACTCATATTTACTCATCCTCTGAGTCTGTACCATACTTCCAATTCCTCATCTTCTGAATCTATATAAAACTCCCATTCTCTCCACCTCTGAACATACTCCAGCCTCCCACTTCCTCATCCCCAGAATCTATACAATACTCTCATTTCCTCATCCTCTGAATCTATACCATACTCCCACTTCCTCATCCTCTGAATCTACATAATACTCCCACTTCGTCATCCTCTGAATCTATATCATACTCCCACTTCCTCATCCTCTGAATCTACACAATACTCCCATTTCCTCATCCTCTGAATCTACACAATACTCCCACTTCCTCATCCTCTGAATCTATACCATACTCCCACTTCCTCATCTTCAGAATATACACAATACGCCCACTTCCTCATCCTCGGTATCTACATCATTATCCCACTTCCCCATCCTCTGAATGTACACATTACTCCCATTTCCTCATCCTCTGTATGTACACAATAGTCCCACTTCCTCATCCTCTGAATCTATACCATAATCCCACTTCCTCATCCTCTGAATCTATACCGTACTCATATTTACTCATCCTCTGAGTCTGTACCACACTTCCAATTCCTCATCTTCCGAATCTATATAAAACTCCCATTCTCTCCACCTCTGAACATACACCAGACTCCCACTTCCTCATCCTCTGTATCTACACCATAATGCCACTTCCTCATCTTCTCAGTCTATACCATACTCGCACTTCCTCATCCTCTGAATCTATATCATACTCCCACTTCCTCATCCTCTGAATCTACACAATACTCCCATTTCCTCATCCTCTGTATGTACACCAGACTCCCACTTCCTCATCCTCTGTATCTACACCATAATGCCACTTCCTCATCTTCTCAGTCTATACCATACTCGCACTTCCTCATCCTCTGAATCTATATCATACTCCCACTTCCTCATCCTCTGAATCTACACAATACTCCCATTTCCTCATCCTCTGTATGTACACCAGACTCCCACTTCCTCATCCTCTGTATCTACACCATAATGCCACTTCCTCATCTTCTCAGTCTATACCATACTCGCACTTCCTCATCCTCTGAATCTATATCATACTCCCACTTCCTCATCCTCTGAATCTATACCGTACTCCCATTTCCTCATCCTCTGAGTCTGCACCATACTCCCACGACCTCATCCTCTGAATCTACACAATACTCCCATTTCCTCATCCTCTGAATGTACACAATAATCCCACTTCCTCATCCTCCGAATCTATACCATACTCCCACTTCCTCATCCCCAGAATCTATACAATACTCTCATTTCCTCATCCTCTGAATCTATACCATACTCCCACTTCCTCATCCTCTGAATCTACATAATACTCCCACTTCGTCATCCTCTGAATCTATATCATACTCACACTTCCTCATCCTCTGAATCTACACAATACTCCCACTTCCTCATCCTCTGAATCTATATCATACTCCCACTTCCTCAGCCTCTGAATCTATACCGTACTCATATTTACTCATCCTCTGAGTCTGTACCATACTTCCAATTCCTCATCTTCCGAATCTATATAAAACTCCCATTCGCTCCACCTCTGAACATACTCCAGCCTCCCACTTCCTCATCCTCTGTATCTACACCATAATGCCACTTCCTCATCTTCTCAGTCTATATCATACTCCCACTTCCTCATCCTCTGAATCTATATCATACTCCCACTTCGTCATCCTCTGAATCTACACAATACTCCCATTTCCTCATCCTCTGAATGTACACAATAATCCCACTTCCTCATCCTCCGAATCTATACCATACTCCCACTTCCTCATCCCCAGAATCTATACAATACTCTCATTTCCTCATCCTCTGAATCTATACCATACTCCCACTTCCTCATCCTCTGAATCTACATAATACTCCCACTTCGTCATCCTCTGAATCTATATCATACTCCCACTTCCTCATCCTCTGAATCTACACAATACTCCCACTTCCTCATCCTCTGAATCTATATCATACGCCCACTTCCTCATCTTCTGAATCTACACAATTACTCCCACTTCCTCATCCTCTGAATCTATATCATACTCCCACTTCCTCATCCTCTGAATCTACACAATACTCCCATTTCCTCATCCTCTGAATGTACAAAATAATCCCACTTCCTCATCCTCTGAATCTATACCGTACTCCCATTTCCTCATCCTCTGAGTCTGCACCATACTCCCACGACCTCATCCTCTGAATGTACACAATACTCCCATTTCCTCATACTCTGAATGTACACAATAATCCCACTTCCTCATCCTCCGAATCTATACCATAATCCCACTTCCTCATCCTCTGAATCTATACCGTACTCATATTTACTCATCCTATGAGTCTGTACCATACTTCCAATTCCTCATCTTCCGAATCTATATAAAACTCCCATTCTCTCCACCTCTGAACATACACCAGACTCCCACTTCCTCATCCTCTGTATCTACACCATAATGCCACTTCCTCATCTTCTCAGTCTATACCATACTCCCACTTCCTCATCCTCTGAATCTATATCATACTCCCACTTCCTCATCCTCTGAATCTACACAATACTCCCATTTCCTCATCCTCTGAATGTACACAATAATCCCACTTCCTCATCCTCCGAATCTATACCATACTCCCACTTTCTCATCCCCAAAA
Organism: Hemitrygon akajei; assembly: GCF_048418815.1. Taxonomy (NCBI): domain Eukaryota; kingdom Metazoa; phylum Chordata; class Chondrichthyes; order Myliobatiformes; family Dasyatidae; genus Hemitrygon; species Hemitrygon akajei. The sequence goes on from NC_133144.1 coordinate 13,408,256, forward strand.
TCTATACAATACTCTCATTTCCTCATCCTCTGAATCTATACCATACTCCCACTTCCTCATCCTCTGAATCTACATAATACTCCCACTTCGTCATCCTCTGAATCTATATCATACTCCCACTTCCTCATCCTCTGAATCTACACAATACTCCCATTTCCTCATCCTCTGAATCTACACAATACTCCCACTTCCTCATCCTCTGAATCTATACCATACTCCCACTTCCTCATCTTCAGAATATACACAATACGCGCACTTCCTCATCCTCGGTATCTACACCATTATCCCACTTCCTCATCCTCTGAATGTACACATTACTCCCATTTCCTCATCCTCTGTATGTACACAATAGTCCCACTTCCTCATCCTCCGAATCTATACCATAATCCCACTTCCTCATCCTCTGAATCTATACCGTACTCATATTTACTCATCCTCTGAGTCTGTACCATACTTCCAATTCCTCATCTTCCGAATCTATATAAAACTCCCATTCTCTCCACCTCTGAACATACACCAGACTCCCACTTCCTCATCCTCTGTATCTACACCATAATGCCACTTCCTCATCTTCTCAGTCTATACCATACTCCCACTTCCTCATCCTCTGAATCTATATCATACACCCACTTCCTCATCCTCTGAATCTACACAATACTCCCATTTCCTCATCCTCTGAATGTACACAATAATCCCACTTCCTCATCCTCCGAATCTATACCATACTCCCACTTCCTCATCCCCAGAATCTATACAATACTCTCATTTCCTCATCCTCTGAATCTATACCATACTCCCACTTCCTCATCCTCTGAATCTACATAATACTCCCACTTCGTCATCCTCTGAATCTATATCATACTCCCACTTCCTCAACCTCTGAATCTACACAATACTCCAACTTCCTCATCCTCTGAATCTATATCATACTCCCACTTCCTCATCCTCTGAATCTACACAATTACTCCCACTTCCTCATCCTCTGAATCTATATCATACTCCCACTTCCTCATCCTCTGAATCTACACAATACTCCCATTTCCTCAACCTCTGAATGTACACAATAATCCCACTTCCTCATCCTCTGAATCTATACCGTACTCCCATTTCCTCATCCTCTGAGTCTGCACCATACTCCCACGACCTCATCCTCTGAATCTACACAATACTCCCACTTCCTCATCCTCTGAATCTACATAATACTCCCACTTCGTCATCCTCTGAATCTACATAATACTCCCACTTCGTCATCCTCTGAATCTACACAATACTCCCACTTCCTCATCCTCTGAATCTATACCATACTCCCACTTCCTCATCTTCAGAATATACACAATACGCCCACTTCCTCATCCTCGGTATCTACATCATTATCCCACTTCCCCATCCTCTGAATGTACACATTACTCCCATTTCCTCATCCTCTGTATGTACACAATAGTCCCACTTCCTCATCCTCTGAATCTATATCATACTCCCACTTCCTCAGCCTCTGAATCTATACCGTACTCATATTTACTCATCCTCTGAGTCTGTACCATACTTCCAATTCCTCATCTTCCGAATCTATATAAAACTCCCATTCGCTCCACCTCTGAACATACTCCAGCCTCCCACTTCCTCATCCTCTGTATCTACACCATAATGCCACTTCCTCATCTTCTCAGTCTATACCATACTCCCACTTCCTCATCCTCTGAATCTATATCATACTCCCACTTCCTCATCCTCTGAATCTACACAATACTCCCATTTCCTCATCCTCTGAATGTACACAATAATCCCACTTCCTCATCCTCCGAATCTATACCATACTCCCACTTCCTCATCCCCAGAATCTATACAATACTCTCATTTCCTCATCCTCTGAATCTATACCATACTCCCACTTCCTCATCCTCTGAATCTACATAATACTCCCACTTCGTCATCCTCTGAATCTATATCATACTCCCACTTCCTCAACCTCTGAATCTACACAATACTCCAACTTCCTCATCCTCTGAATCTATATCATACTCCCACTTCCTCATCCTCTGAATCTACACAATTACTCCCACTTCCTCATCCTCTGAATCTATATCATACTCCCACTTCCTCATCCTCTGAATCTACACAATACTCCCATTTCCTCAACCTCTGAATGTACACAATAATCCCACTTCCTCATCCTCTGAATCTATACCGTACTCCCATTTCCTCATCCTCTGAGTCTGCACCATACTCCCACGACCTCATCCTCTGAATCTACACAATACTCCCACTTCCTCATCCTCTGAATCTACATAATACTCCCACTTCGTCATCCTCTGAATCTACATAATACTCCCACTTCGTCATCCTCTGAATCTACACAATACTCCCACTTCCTCATCCTCTGAATCTATACCATACTCCCACTTCCTCATCTTCAGAATATACACAATACGCCCACTTCCTCATCCTCGGTATCTACATCATTATCCCACTTCCCCATCCTCTGAATGTACACATTACTCCCATTTCCTCATCCTCTGTATGTACACAATAGTCCCACTTCCTCATCCTCTGAATCTATATCATACTCCCACTTCCTCAGCCTCTGAATCTATACCGTACTCATATTTACTCATCCTCTGAGTCTGTACCATACTTCCAATTCCTCATCTTCCGAATCTATATAAAACTCCCATTCTCTCCACCTCTGAACATACACCAGACTCCCACTTCCTCATCCTCTGTATCTACACCATAATGCCACTTCCTCATCTTCTCAGTCTATACCATACTCCCACTTCCTCATCCTCTGAATCTATATCATACTCCCACTTCCTCATCCTCTGAATCTACACAATACTCCCATTTCCTCATCCTCTGAATGTACACAATAATCCCACTTCCTCATCCTCCGAATCTATACCATACTCCCACTTTCTCATCCCCAGAATCTATACAATACTCTCATTTCCTCATCCTCTGAATCTATACCATACTCCCACTTCCTCATCCTCTGAATCTACATAATACTCCCACTTCGTCATCCTCTGAATCTATATCATACTCCCACTTCCTCATCCTCTGAATCTACACAATACTCCCATTTCCTCATCCTCTGAATCTACACAATACTCCCACTTCCTCATCCTCTGAATCTATACCATACTCCCACTTCCTCATCTTCAGAATATACACAATACGCGCACTTCCTCATCCTCGGTATCTACACCATTATCCCACTTCCTCATCCTCTGAATGTACACATTACTCCCATTTCCTCATCCTCTGTATGTACACAATAGTCCCACTTCCTCATCCTCCGAATCTATACCATAATCCCACTTCCTCATCCTCTGAATCTATACCGTACTCATATTTACTCATCCTCTGAGTCTGTACCATACTTCCAATTCCTCATCTTCCGAATCTATATAAAACTCCCATTCTCTCCACCTCTGAACATACACCAGACTCCCACTTCCTCATCCTCTGTATCTACACCATAATGCCACTTCCTCATCTTCTCAGTCTATACCATACTCCCACTTCCTCATCCTCTGAATCTATATCATACTCCCACTTCCTCATCCTCTGAATCTACACAATACTCCCATTTCCTCATCCTCTGAATGTACACAATAATCCCACTTCCTCATCCTCCGAATCTATACCATACTCCCACTTCCTCATCCCCAGAATCTATACAATACTCTCATTTCCTCATCCTCTGAATCTATACCATACTCCCACTTCCTCATCCTCTGAATCTACATAATACTCCCACTTCGTCATCCTCTGAATCTATATCATACTCCCACTTCCTCAACCTCTGAATCTACACAATACTCCAACTTCCTCATCCTCTGAATCTATATCATACTCCCACTTCCTCATCCTCTGAATCTACACAATTACTCCCACTTCCTCATCCTCTGAATCTATATCATACTCCCACTTCCTCATCCTCTGAATCTACACAATACTCCCATTTCCTCAACCTCTGAATGTACACAATAATCCCACTTCCTCATCCTCTGAATCTATACCGTACTCCCATTTCCTCATCCTCTGAGTCTGCACCATACTCCCACGACCTCATCCTCTGAATCTACACAATACTCCCACTTCCTCATCCTCTGAATCTACATAATACTCCCACTTCGTCATCCTCTGAATCTACATAATACTCCCACTTCGTCATCCTCTGAATCTACACAATACTCCCACTTCCTCATCCTCTGAATCTATACCATACTCCCACTTCCTCATCTTCAGAATATACACAATACGCCCACTTCCTCATCCTCGGTATCTACATCATTATCCCACTTCCCCATCCTCTGAATGTACACATTACTCCCATTTCCTCATCCTCTGTATGTACACAATAGTCCCACTTCCTCATCCTCTGAATCTATACCATAATCCCAATTCCTCATCCTCTGAATCTATACCGTACTCATATTTACTCATCCTCTGAGTCTGTACCACACTTCCAATTCCTCATCTTCCGAATCTATATAAAACTCCCATTCTCTCCACCTCTGAACATACACCAGACTCCCACTTCCTCATCCTCTGTATCTACACCATAATGCCACTTCCTCATCTTCTCAGTCTATACCATACTCCCACTTCCTCATCCTCTGAATCTATATCATACTCCCACTTCCTCATCCTCTGAATCTACACAATACTCCCATTTCCTCATCCTCTGAATGTACACAATAATCCCACTTCCTCATCCTCCGAATCTATACCATACTCCCACTTCCTCATCCCCAGAATCTATACAATACTCTCATTTCCTCATCCTCTGAATCTATACCATACTCCCACTTCCTCATCCTCTGAATCTACATAATACTCCCACTTCGTCATCCTCTGAATCTATATCATACTCACACTTCCTCATCCTCTGAATCTACACAATACTCCCACTTCCTCATCCTCTGAATCTATATCATACTCCCACTTCCTCAGCCTCTGAATCTATACCGTACTCATATTTACTCATCCTCTGAGTCTGTACCATACTTCCAATTCCTCATCTTCCGAATCTATATAAAACTCCCATTCTCTCCACCTCTGAACATACTCCAGCCTCCCACTTCCTCATCCTCTGTATCTACACCATAATGCCACTTCCTCATCTTCTCAGTCTATACCATACTCCCACTTCCTCATCCTCTGAATTTATATCATACTCCCACATCCTCATCCTCTGAATCTACACAATACTCCCATTTCCTCATCCTCTGAATGTACACAATAATCCCACTTCCTCATCCTCCGAAACTATACCATACTCCCACTTCCTCATCCCGAATCTATACAATACTCTCATTTCCTCATCCTCTGAATCTATACCATACTCCCACTTCCTCATCCTCTGAATCTACATAATACTCCCACTTCGTCATCCTCTGAATCTATATCATACTCCCACTTCCTCATCCTCTGAATCTACACAATACTCCCACTTCCTCATCCTCTGAATCTATATCATACGCCCACTTCCTCATCCTCTGAATCTACACAATTACTCCCACTTCCTCATCCTCTGAATCTATATCATACTCCCACTTCCTCATCCTCTGAATCTACACAATACTCCCATTTCCTCATCCTCTGAATGTACACAATAATCCCACTTCCTCATCCTCTGAATCTATACCGTACTCCCATTTCCTCATCCTCTGAGTCTGCACCATATTCCCACGACCTCATCCTCTGAATGTACACAATACTCCCATTTCCTCATACTCTGAATGTACACAATAATCCCACTTCCTCATCCTCCGAATCTATACCATAATCCCACTTCCTCATCCTCTGAATCTATACCGTACTCATATTTACTCATCCTCTGAGTCTGTACCATACTTCCAATTCCTCATCTTCCGAATCTATATAAAACTCCCATTCTCTCCACCTCTGAACATACACCAGACTCCCACTTCCTCATCCTCTGTATCTACACCATAATGCCACTTCCTCATCTTCTCAGTCTATACCATACTCCCACTTCCTCATCCTCTGAATCTATATCATACTCCCACTTCCTCATCCTCTGAATCTACACAATACTCCCATTTCCTCATCCTCTGAATGTACACAGTAATCCCACTTCCTCATCCTCCGAATCTATACCATACTCCCACTTTCTCATCCCCAGAATCTATACAATACTCTCATTTCCTCATCCTCTGAATCTATACCATACTCCCACTTCCTCATCCTCTGAATCTACATAATACTCCCACTTCGTCATCCTCTGAATCTATATCATACTCCCACTTCCTCATCCTCTGAATCTACACAATACTCCCACTTCCTCATCCTCTGAATCTATATCATACTCCCACTTCCTCATCCTCTGAATCTACACAATTACTCCCACTTCCTCATCCTCTGAATCTATATCATACTCCCACTTCCTCATCCTCTGAATCTACACAATACTCCCATTTCCTCATCCTCTGAATGTACACAATAATCCCACATCCTCATCCTCTGAATCTATACCGTACTCCCATTTCCTCATCCTCTGAGTCTGCACCATACTCCCACGACCTCATCCTCTGAATGTACACAATACTCCCATTTCCTCATACTCTGAATGTACACAATAATCCCACTTCCTCATCCTCCGAATCTATACCATACTCCCACTTCCTCATCCCCAGAATCTATACAATACTCTCATTTCCTCATCCTCTGAATCTATACCATACTCCCACTTCCTCATCCTCTGAATCTACATAATACTCCCACTTCGTCATCCTCTGAATCTATATCATACTCCCACTTCCTCATCCTCTGAATCTACACAATACTCCCATTTCCTCATCCTCTGAATCTACACAATACTCCCACTTCCTCATCCTCTGAATCTATACCACACTCCCACTTCCTCATCTTCAGAATATACACAATACGCGCACTTCCTCATCCTCGGTATCTACACCATTATCCCACTTCCTCATCCTCTGAATGTACACATTACTCCCATTTCCTCATCCTCTGTATGTACACAATAGTCCCACTTCCTCATCCTCCGAATCTATACCATAATCCCACTTCCTCATCCTCTGAATCTATACCGTACTCATATTTACTCATCCTCTGAGTCTGTACCATACTTCCAATTCCTCATCTTCCGAATCTATATAAAACTCCCATTCTCTCCACCTCTGAACATACACCAGACTCCCACTTCCTCATCCTCTGTATCTACACCATAATGCCACTTCCTCATCTTCTCAGTCTATACCATACTCCCACTTCCTCATCCTCTGAATCTATATCATACTCCCACTTCCTCATCCTCTGAATCTACACAATACTCCCATTTACTCATCCTCTGAATGTACACAATAATCCCACTTCCTCATCCTCCGAATCTATACCATACTCCCACTTCCTCATCCCCAGAATCTATACAATACTCTCATTTCCTCATCCTCTGAATCCATACCATACCCCCACTTCCTCATCCTCTGAATCTACATAATACTCCCACTTCGTCATCCTCTGAATCTATATCATACTCCCACTTCCTCATCCTCTGAATCTACACAATACTCCCACTTCCTCATCCTCTGAATCTATATCATACTCCCACTTCCTCATCCTCTGAATCTACACAATTACTCCCACTTCCTCATCCTCTGAATCTATATCATACTCCCACTTCCTCATCCTCTGAATCTACACAATACTCCCATTTCCTCATCCTCTGAATGTACACAATAATCCCACTTCCTCATCCTCTGAATCTATACCGTACTCCCATTTCCTCATCCTCTGAGTCTGCACCATACTCCCACGACCTCATCCTCTGAATGTACACAATACTCCCATTTCCTCATACTCTGAATGTACACAATAATCCCACTTCCTCATCCTCCGAATCTATACCATACTCCCACTTCCTCATCCCCAGAATCTATACAATACTCTAATTTCCTCATCCTCTGAATCTATACCATACTCCCACTTCCTCATCCTCTGAATCTACATAATACTCCCACTTCGTCATCCTCTGAATCTATATCATACTCCCACTTCCTCATCCTCTGAATCTACACAATACTCCCATTTCCTCATCCTCTGAATCTACACAATACTACCACTTCCTCATCCTCTGAATCTATACCATACTCCCACTTCCTCATCTTCAGAATATACACAATACGCGCACTTCCTCATCCTCGGTATCTACACCATTATCCCACTTCCTCATCCTCTGAATGTACACATTACTCCCATTTCCTCATCCTCTGTATGTACACAATAGTCCCACTTCCTCATCCTCTGAATCTATACCGGTCTCCCATTTCCTCATCCACTGAGTCTATACCATACTCCCACTTCCTCACCCTCCGAATCTATATAATACTCCCATTCCCTCATCCTCTGAATCTACACCATTATTCCACTTCCTCATCCTCTGAATGTACACAATAATCCCACTTCCTCATCCTCCGAATCTATACCATACTCCCACTTCCTCATCCCCAGAATCTATACAATACTCTCATTTCCTCATCCTCTGAATCTATACCATACTCCCACTTCCTCATCCTCTGAATCTACATAATACTCCCACTTCGTCATCCTCTGAATCTATATCATACTCCCACTTCCTCATCCTCTGAATCTACACAATACTCCCACTTCCTCATCCTCTGAATCTATATCATACGCCCACTTCCTCATCCTCTGAATCTACACAATTACTCCCACTTCCTCATCCTCTGAATCTATATCATACTCCCACTTCCTCATCCTCTGAATCTACACAATACTCCCATTTCCTCATCCTCTGAATGTACACAATAATCCCACTTCCTCATCCTCTGAATCTATACCGTACTCCCATTTCCTCATCCTCTGAGTCTGCACCATACTCCCACGACCTCATCCTCTGAATGTACACAACACTCCCATTTCCTCATACTCTGAATGTACACAATAATCCCACTTCCTCATCCTCCGAATCTATCCCATACTCCCACTTCCTCATCCCCAGAATCTATACAATACTCTCATTTCCTCATCCTCTGAATCTATACCATACTCCCACTTCCTCATCCTCTGAATCTGAATAGTACTCCCACTTCGTCATCCTCTGAATCTATATCATACTCCCACTTCCTCATCCTCTGAATCTACACAATACTCCCATTTCCTCATCCTCTGAATCTACACAATACTCCCACTTCCTCATCCTCTGAATCTATACCATACTCCCACTTCCTCATCTTCAGAATATACACAATACGCACACTTCCTCATCCTCGGTATCTACACCATTATCCCACTTCCTCATCCTCTGAATGTACACATTACTCCCATTTCCTCATCCTCTGTATGTACACAATAGTCCCACTTCCTCATCCTCCGAATCTATACCATAATCCCACTTCCTCATCCTCTGAATCTATACCGTACTCATATTTACTCATCCTCTGAGTCTGTACCATACTTCCAATTCCTCATCTTCCGAATCTATATAAAACTCCCATTCTCTCCACCTCTGAACATACACCAGACTCCCACTTCCTCATCCTCTGTATCTACACCATAATGCCACTTCCTCATCTTCTCAGTCTATACCATACTCCCACTTCCTCATCCTCTGAATCTATATCATACTCCCACTTCCTCATCCTCTGAATCTACACAATACTCCCATTTCCTCATCCTCTGAATGTACACAATAATCCCACTTCCTCATCCTCCGAATCTATACCATACTCCCACTTCCTCATCCCCAGAAACTATAAAATACTCTCATTTCCTCATCCTCTGAATCTATACCATACTCCCACTTCCTCATCCTCTGAATCTACATAATACTCCCACTTCGTCATCCTCTGAATCTATATCATACTCCCACTTCCTCATCCTCTGAATCTACACAATACTCCAACTTCCTCATCCTCTGAATCTATATCATACTCCCACTTCCTCATCCTCTGAATCTACACAATTACTCCCACTTCCTCATCCTCTGAATCTATATCATACTCCCACTTCCTCATCCTCTGAATCTACACAATACTCCCATTTCCTCAACCTCTGAATGTACACAATAATCCCACTTCCTCATCCTCTGAATCTATACCGTACTCCCATTTCCTCATCCTCTGAGTCTGCACCATACTCCCACGACCTCATCCTCTGAATGTACACAATACTCCCATTTCCTCATACTCTGAATGTACACAATAATCCCACTTCCGCATCCTCCGAATCTATACCATACTCCCACTTCCTCATCCCCAGAATCTATACAATACTCTCATTTCCTCATCCTCTGAATCTATACCATACTCCCACTTCCTCATCCTCTGAATCTACATAATACTCCCACTTCGTCATCCTCTGAATCTACACAATACTCCCACTTCCTCATCCTCTGAATCTATACCATACTCCCACTTCCTCATCTTCAGAATATACACAATACGCCCACTTCCTCATCCTCGGTATCTACATCATTATCCCACTTCATCATCCTCTGAATGTACACATTACTCCCTTTTCCTCATCCTCTGTATGTACACAATAGTCCCACTTGCTCATCCTCTGAATCTATACCATAATCCCAATTCCTCATCCTCTGAATCTATACCGTACTCATATTTACTCATCCTCTGAGTCTGTACCACACTTCCAATTCCTCATCTTCCGAATCTATATAAAACTCCCATTCTCTCCACCTCTGAACATACACCAGACTCCCACATCCTCATCCTCTGTATCTACACCATAATGCCACTTCCTCATCTTCTCAGTCTATACCATACTCCCACTTCCTCATCCTCTGAATCTATATCATACTCCCACTTCCTCATCCTCTGAATCTACACAATACTCCCATTTCCTCATCCTCTGAATCTACACAATACTCCCACTTCCTCATCCTCTGAATCTATACCATACTCCCACTTCCTCATCTTCAGAATATACACAATACGCACACTTCCTCATCCTCGGTATCTACACCATTATCCCACTTCCTCATCCTCTGAATGTACACATTACTCCCATTTCCTCATCCTCTGTATGTACACAATAGTCCCACTTCCTCATCCTCCGAATCTATACCATAATCCCACTTCCTCATCCTCTGAATCTATACCGTACTCATATTTACTCATCCTCTGAGTCTGTACCATACTTCCAATTCCTCATCTTCCGAATCTATATAAAACTCCCATTCTCTCCACCTCTGAACATACACCAGACTCCCACTTCCTCATCCTCTGTATCTACACCATAATGCCACTTCCTCATCTTCTCAGTCTATACCATACTCCCACTTCCTCATCCTCTGAATCTATATCATACTCCCACTTCCTCATCCTCTGAATCTACACAATACTCCCATTTCCTCATCCTCTGAATGTACATAATAATCCCACTTCCTCATCCTCCGAATCTATACCATACTCCCACTTCCTCTTCCCCAGAATCTATAAAATACTCTCATTTCCTCATCCTCTGAATCTATACCATACTCCCACTTCCTCATCCTCTGAATCTACATAATACTCCCACTTCGTCATCCTCTGAATCTATATCATACTCCCACTTCCTCATCCTCTGAATCTATATCATACTCCCACTTCCTCATCCTCTGAATCTACACAATTACTCCCACTTCCTCATCCTCTGAATCTATATCATACTCCCACTTCCTCATCCTCTGAATCTACACAATACTCCCATTTCCTCAACCTCTGAATGTACACAATAATCCCACTTCTTCATCCTCTGAATCTATACCGTACTCCCATTTCCTCATCCTCTGAGTCTGCACCATACTCCCACGACCTCATCCTCTGAATGTATACAATACTCCCATTTCCTCATACTCTGAATGTACACAATAATCCCACTTCCGCATCCTCCGAATCTATACCATACTCCCACTTCCTCATCCCCAGAATCTATACAATACTCTCATTTCCTCATCCTCTGAATCTATACCATACTCCCACTTCCTCATCCTCTGAATCTACATAATACTCCCACTTCGTCATCCTCTGAATCTACACAATACTCCCACTTCCTCATCCTCTGAATCTATACCATACTCCCACTTCCTCATCTTCAGAATATACACAATACGCCCACTTCCTCATCCTCGGTATCTACATCATTATCCCACTTCCCCATCCTCTGAATGTACACATTACTCCCTTTTCCTCATCCTCTGTATGTACACAATAGTCCCACTTCCTCATCCTCTGAATCTATACCATAATCCCAATTCCTCATCCACTGAATCTATACCGTACTCATATTTACTCATCCTCTGAGTCTGTACCACACTTCCAATTCCTCATCTTCCGAATCTATATAAAACTCCCATTCTCTCCACCTCTGAACATACACCAGACTCCGACATCCTCATCCTCTGTATCTACACCATAATGCCACTTCCTCATCTTCTCAGTCTATACCATACTCCCACTTCCTCATCCTCTGAATCTATATCATACTCCCACTTTCTCATCCTCTGAATCTACACAATACTCCCATTTCCTCATCCTCTGAATCTACACAATACTCCCACTTCCTCATCCTCTGAATCTATACCACACTCCCACTTCCTCATCTTCAGAATATACACAATACGCGCACTTCCTCATCCTCGGTATCTACACCATTATCCCACTTCCTCATCCTCTGAATGTACACATTACTCCCATTTCCTCATCCTCTGTATGTACACAATAGTCCCACTTCCTCATCCTCCGAATCTATACCATAATCCCACTTCCTCATCCTCTGAATCTATACCGTACTCATATTTACTCATCCTCTGAGTCTGTACCATACTTCCAATTCCTCATCTTCCGAATCTATATAAAACTCCCATTCTCTCCACCTCTGAACATACACCAGCCTCCCACTTCCTCATCCTCTGTATCTACACCATAATGCCACTTCCTCATCTTCTCAGTCTATACCATACTCCCACTTCCTCATCCTCTGAATCTATATCATACTCCCACTTCCTCATCCTCTGAATCTACACAATACTCCCATTTCCTCATCCTCTGAATGTACACAATAATCCCACTTCCTCATCCTCCGAATCTATACCATACTCCCACTTCCTCATCCCCAGAATCTATACAATACTCTCATTTCCTCATCCTCTGAATCCATACCATACTCCCACTTCCTCATCCTCTGAATCTACATAATACTCCCACTTCGTCATCCTCTGAATCTATATCATACTCCCACTTCCTCATCCTCTGAATCTACACAATACTCCCACTTCCTCATCCTCTGAATCTACACAATTACTCCCACTTCCTCATCCTCTGAATCTATATCATACTCCCACTTCCTCATCCTCTGAATCTACACAATACTCCCATTTCCTCATCCTCTGAATGTACACAATAATCCCACTTCCTCATCCTCTGAATGTACACAATAATCCCACTTCCTCATCCTCTGAATCTATACCGTACTCCCATTTCCTCATCCTCTGAGTCTGCACCATACTCCCACGACCTCATCCTCTGAATGTACACAATACTCCCATTTCCTCATACTCTGAATGTACACAATAATCCCACTTCCTCATCCTCCGAATCTATACCATACTCCCACTTCCTCATCCCCAGAATCTATACAATACTCTAATTTCCTCATCCTCTGAATCTATACCATACTCCCACTTCCTCATCCTCTGAATCTACATAATACTCCCACTTCGTCATCCTCTGAATCTATATCATACTCCCACTTCCTCATCCTCTGAATCTGCACAATACTCCCATTTCCTCATCCTCTGAATCTACACAATACTACCACTTCCTCATCCTCTGAATCTATACCATACTCCCACTTCCTCATCTTCAGAATATACACAATACGCGCACTTCCTCATCCTCGGTATCTACACCATTATCCCACTTCCTCATCCTCTGAATGTACACATTACTCCCATTTCCTCATCCTCTGTATGTACACAATAGTCCCACTTCCTCATCCTCTGAATCTATACCGGTCACCCATTTCCTCATCCACTGAGCCTATACCATACTCCCACTTCCTCATCCTCTGAATCTATATAATACTCCCTTTCCCTCATCCTCTGAATCTACACCATTATCCCACTTCCTCATCCTCTGAATGTACACAATATTCCCATTTCCTCATCCTCTGAATCTATACCATAATCCCACTTCCTCATCCTCTGAATCTATACCGTACTCATATTTACTCATCCTCTGAGTCTGTACCATACTTCCAATTCCTCATCTTCCGAATCTATATAAAACTCCCATTCTCTCCACCTCTGAACATACACCAGACTCCCACATCCTCATCCTCTGTATCTACACCATAATGCCACTTCCTCATCTTCTCAGTCTATACCATACTCCCACTTCCTCATCCTCTGAATCTATATCATACTCCCACTTTCTCATCCTCTGAATCTACACAATACTCCCATTTCCTCATCCTCTGAATCTACACAATACTCCCACTTCCTCATCCTCTGAATCTATACCACACTCCCACTTCCTCATCTTCAGAATATACACAATACGCGCACTTCCTCATCCTCGGTATCTACACCATTATCCCACTTCCTCATCCTCTGAATGTACACATTACTCCCATTTCCGCATCCTCTGTATGTACACAATAGTCCCACTTCCTCATCCTCCGAATCTATACCATAATCCCACTTCCTCATCCTCTGAATCTATACCGTACTCATATTTACTCATCCTCTGAGTCTGTACCATACTTCCAATTCCTCATCTTCCGAATCTATATAAAACTCCCATTCTCTCCACCTCTGAACATACACCAGACTCCCACTTCCTCGTCCTCTGTATCTACACCATAATGCCACTTCCTCATCTTCTCAGTCTATACCATACTCCCACTTCCTCATCCTCTGAATCTATATCATACTCCCACTTCCTCATCCTCTGAATCTACACAATACTCCCATTTCCTCATCCTCTGAATGTACACAATAATCCCACTTCCTCATCCTCCGAATCTATACCATACTCCCACTTCCTCATCCCCAGAATCTATACAATACTCTCATTTCCTCATCCTCTGAATCCATACCATACTCCCACTTCCTCATCCTCTGAATCTACATAATACTCCCACTTCGTCATCCTCTGAATCTATATCATACTCCCACTTCCTCATCCTCTGAATCTACACAATACTCCCACTTCCTCATCCTCTGAATCTACACAATTACTCCCACTTCCTCATCCTCTGAATCTATATCATACTCCCACTTCCTCATCCTCTGAATCTACACAATACTCCCATTTCCTCATCCTCTGAATGTACACAATAATCCCACTTCCTCATCCTCTGAATATATACCGTACTCCAATTTCCTCATCCTCTGAGTCTGCACCATACTCCCACGACCTCATCCTCTGAATGTACACAATACTCCCATTTCCTCATACTCTGAATGTACACAATAATCCCACTTCCTCATCCTCCGAATCTATACCATACTCCCACTTCCTCATCCCCAGAATCTATACAATACTCTAATTTCCTCATCCTCTGAATCTATACCATACTCCCACTTCCTCATCCTCTGAATCTACATAATACTCCCACTTCGTCATCCTCTGAATCTATATCATACTCCCACTTCCTCATCCTCTGAATCTACACAATACTCCCATTTCCTCATCCTCTGAATCTACACAATACTACCACTTCCTCATCCTCTGAATCTATACCATACTCCCACTTCCTCATCTTCAGAATATACACAATACGCGCACTTCCTCATCCTCGGTATCTACACCATTATCCCACTTCCTCATCCTCTGAATGTACACATTACTCCCATTTCCTCATCCTCTGTATGTACACAATAGTCCCACTTCCTCATCCTCTGAATCTATACCGGTCTCCCATTTCCTCATCCACTGAGCCTATACCATACTCCCACTTCCTCATCCTCCGAATCTATATAATACTCCCTTTCCCTCATCCTCTGAATCTACACCATTATCCCACTTCCTCATCCTCTGAATGTACACAATATTCCCATTTCCTCATACTCTGAATCTATACCATAATCCCACTTCCTCATCCTCTGAATCTATACCGTACTCATATTTACTCATCCTCTGAGTCTGTACCATACTTCCAATTCCTCATCTTCCGAATCTATATAAAACTCCCATTCTCTCCACCTCTGAACATACACCAGACTCCCACTTCCTCATCCTCTGTATCTACACCATAATGCCACTTCCTCATCTTCTCAGTCTATACCATACTCCCACTTCCTCATCCTCTGAATCTATATCATACTCCCACTTCCTCATCCTCTGAATCTACACAATACTCCCATTTCCTCATCCTCTGAATGTACACATTACTCCCATTTCCTCATCCTCTGTATGTAAACAATAGTCCCACTTGCTCATCCTCTGAATCTATACCGGTCTCCCATTTCCTCATCCTCTAGGTCTGTACCATACTCCCACCTCCTCATCCTCTGAATGTACACAATAATCCCACTACCTCATCCTCTGAATCTATATCATACTCCAACTTCCTCATCCTCTGAATCAACACAATACTCCCATTTCCTCATCCTCTGAATGTACACAATAATCCCACTTCCTCATCCTCCGAATCTATACCATACTCCCACTTCCTCATCCCCAGAATCTATACAATACTCTCATTTCCTCATCCTCTGAATCTATACCATACTCCCACTTCCTCATCCTCTGAATCTACATAATACTCTCACTTCGTCATCCTCTGAATCTATATCATACTCCCACTTCCTCATCCTCTGAATCTACACAATACTCCCACTTCCTCATCCTCTGAATCTATATCATACTCCCACTTCCTCATCCTCTGAATCTACACAATTACTCCCACTTCCTCATCCTCTGAATCTATATCATACTCCCACTTCCTCATCCTCTGAATCTACACAATACTCCCATTTCCTCATCCTCTGAATGTACACAATAATCCCACTTCCTCATCCTCTGAATCTATACCGTACTCCCATTTCCTCATCCTCTGAGTCTGCACCATACTCCCATGACCTCATCCTCTGAATGTACACAATAATCCCACTTCCTCATCCTCCGAATCTATACCATACTCCCACTTCATCATCCCCAGAATCTATACAATACTCTCATTTCCTCATCCTCTGAATCTATACCATACTCCCACTTCCTCATCCTCTGAATCTACATAATACTCCCACTTCGCCATCCTCTGAATCTATATCATACTCCCACTTCCTCATCCTCTGAATCTACACAATACTCCCATTTCCTCATCCTCTGAATCTACACAATACTCCCACTTCCTCATCCTCTGAAGCTATACCATACTCCCACTTCCTCATCTTCAGAATATACACAATACGCCCACTTCCTCATCCTCGGTATCTACACCATTATCCCACTTCCTCATCCTCTGAATGTACACATTACTCCCATTTCCTCATCCTCTGTATGTACACAATAGTCCCACTTCCTCATCCTCTGAATCTATACCGGTCTCCCATTTCCTCATCCACTGAGTCTATACCATACTCCCACTTCCTCATCCTCCGAATCTATATAATACTCCCATTCCCTCATACTCTGAATCTACACCATTATCCCACTTCCTCATCCTCTGAATGTACACAATATTCCCATTTCCTCATCCTCTGAATCTATACCATAATTCCACTTCCTCATCCTCTGAATCTATACCGTACTCATATTTACTCATCCTTTGAGTCTGTACCATACTTCCAATTCCTCATCTTCCGAATCTATATAAAACTCCCATTCTCTCCACCTCTGAACATACACCAGACTCCCACTTCCTCATCCTCTGTATCTACACCATAATGCCACTTCCTCATCTTCTCAGTCTATACCATACTCCCACTTCCTCATCCTCTGAATCTATATCATACTCCCACTTCCTCATCCTCTGAATCTACACAATACTCCCATTTCCTCATCCTCTGAATGTACACATTACTCCCATTTCCTCATCCTCTGTATGTAAAAAATAGTCCCACTTGCTCATCCTCTGAATCTATACCGGTCTCCCATTTCCTCATCCTCTGAGTCTGTACCATACTCCCATGTCCTCATCCTCTGAATGTACACAATAATCCCACTACCTCATCCTCTGAATCTATATCATACTCCGACTTCCTCATTCTCTGAATCTATATAATACTCCCATTCCCTCATCCTCTGAACCTACACCATTATCCCACTTCCTCTTCCTCTGAATGTACACAATATTCCCATTTCCTCATCCTCTGAATCTATACCATACTCTCATTTCCTCAACCTCTGAATCTATACCATACTCCCACTTCCTTATCCTCTGAATCTACAGAATACTCCCATTTCCTCATCCTCTGAATGTACACAATAATCCCACTTCCTCATCCTCTGAATCTATACCGTACTCCCATTTCCTCATCCTCTGAGTCTGCACCATACTCCCATGACCTCATCCTCTGAATGTACACAATAATCCCACTTCCTCATCCTCCGAATCTATACCATACTCCCACTTCATCATCCCCAGAATCTATACAATACTCTCATTTCCTCATCCTCTGAATCTATACCATACTCCCACTTCCTCATCCTCTGAATCTACATAATACTCCCACTTCGCCATCCTCTGAATCTATATCATACTCCCACTTCCTCATCCTCTGAATCTACACAATACTCCCATTTCCTCATCCTCTGAATCTACACAATACTCCCACTTCCTCATCCTCTGAAGCTATACCATACTCCCACTTCCTCATCTTCAGAATATACACAATACGCCCACTTCCTCATCCTCGGTATCTACACCATTATCCCACTTCCTCATCCTCTGAATGTACACATTACTCCCATTTCCTCATCCTCTGTATGTACACAATAGTCCCACTTCCTCATCCTCTGAATCTATACCGGTCTCCCATTTCCTCATCCACTGAGTCTATACCATACTCCCACTTCCTCATCCTCCGAATCTATATAATACTCCCATTCCCTCATACTCTGAATCTACACCATTATCCCACTTCCTCATCCTCTGAATGTACACAATATTCCCATTTCCTCATCCTCTGAATCTATACCATAATTCCACTTCCTCATCCTCTGAATCTATACCGTACTCATATTTACTCATCCTCTGAGTCTGTACCATACTTCCAATTCCTCATCTTCCGAATCTATATAAAACTCCCATTCTCTCCACCTCTGAACATACACCAGACTCCCACTTCCTCATCCTCTGTATCTACACCATAATGCCACTTCCTCATCTTCTCAGTCTATACCATACTCCCACTTCCTCATCCTCTGAATCTATATCATACTCCCACTTCCTCATCCTCTGAATCTACACAATACTCCCATTTCCTCATCCTCTGAATGTACACATTACTCCCATTTCCTCATCCTCTGTATGTAAAAAATAGTCCCACTTGCTCATCCTCTGAATCTATACCGGTCTCCCATTTCCTCATCCCCTGAGTCTGTACCATACTCCCATGTCCTCATCCTCTGAATGTACACAATAATCCCACTACCTCATCCTCTGAATCTATATCATACTCCGACTTCCTCATTCTCTGAATCTATATAATACTCCCATTCCCTCATCCTCTGAACCTACACCATTATCCCACTTCCTCTTCCTCTGAATGTACACAATATTCCCATTTCCTCATCCTCTGAATCTATACCATACTCTCATTTCCTCAACCTCTGAATCTATACCATACTCCCACTTCCTTATCCTCTGAATCTACAGAATACTCCCATTTCATCATCCTCTGAATCTACACAATACTCCCATTTCCTCATCCTCTGAATCTATTCCGTACTCATATTTACTCATCCTCTGAGTCTGTACCATACTTCCAATTCCTCATCTTCCGAATCTATATAAAACTCCCATTCTCTCCACCTCTGAACATACACCAGACTCCCACTTCCTCATCCTCTGTATCTACACCATAATGCCACTTCCTCATCTTCTCAGTCTATACCATACTCCCACTTCCACATCCTCTGAATCTATATCATACTCCCACTTCCTCATCCTCTGAATCTACGCAATACTCCCATTTCCTCATCCTCTGAATGTACACAATAATCCCACTTCCTCATCCTCTGAATCTATACCGTACTCGCATTTCCTCATCCTCTGAGTCTGCACCATACTCCCACGTCCTCATCCTCTGAATGTACACAATATTCCCATTTCCTCATCCTCTGAATCTATATCATACTCCCACTTCCTCATCCTCTGAATCTACACAATACTCCCATTTCCTCATCCTCTGAATCTACATAATACTCCCACTTCCTCATCCTCTGAATCTATACCATACTCCCACTTCCTCATCTTCAGAATATACACAATACGCCCACTTCCTCATCCTCGGTATCTACACCATTATCCCACTTCCTCATCCTCTGAATGTACACATTACTCCCATTTCCTCATACTCTGTATGTACACAATAGTCCAACTTCCTCATCCTCTGAATCTATACCGGTCTCCCATTTCCTCATCCACTGAGTCTATACCATACTCCCACTTCCTCATCCTCCGAATCTATATAAAACTCCCATTCTCTCCACCTCTGAACATACACCAGACTCCCACTTCCTCATTCTCTGTATCTACACCATAATGCCACTTCCTCATCTTCTCAGTCTATACGATACTCCCACTTCCTCATCCTCTGAATCTATATCATACTCCCACTTCCTCATCCTCTGAATCTACATAATACTCCCACTTCGTCATCCTCTGAATCTACACAATACTCCCACTTCCTCATCCTCTGAATCTATACCATACTCCCACTTCCTCATCTTCAGAATATACACAATACGCCCACTTCCTCATCCTCGGTATCTACATCATTATCCCACTTCCCCATCCTCTGAATGTACACATTACTCCCATTTCCTCATCCTCTGTATGTACACAATAGTCCCACTTCCTCATCCTCTGAATCTATACCATAATCCCAATTCCTCATCCTCTGAATCTATACCGTACTCATATTTACTCATCCTCTGAGTCTGTACCACACTTCCAATTCCTCATCTTCCGAATCTATATAAAACTCCCATTCTCTCCACCTCTGAACATACTCCAGCCTCCCACTTCCTCATCCTCTGTATCTACACCATAATGCCACTTCCTCATCTTCTCAGTCTATACCATACTCCCACTTCCTCATCCTCTGAATCTATATCATACTCCCACTTCCTCATCCTCTGAATCTACACAATACTCCCATTTCCTCATCCTCTGAATGTACACAATAATCCCACTTCCTCATCCTCCGAATCTATACCATACTCCCACTTCCTCATCCCCAGAATCTATACAATACTCTCATTTCCTCATCCTCTGAATCTATACCATACTCCCACTTCCTCATCCTCTGAATCTACATAATACTCCCACTTCGTCATCCTATGAATCTATATCATACTCCCACTTCCTCATCCTCTGAATCTACACAATACTCCCACTTCCTCATCCTCTGAATCTATATCATACGCCCACTTCCTCATCCTCTGAATCTACACAATACTCCCACTTCCTCATCCTCTGAATCTATACCATACTCCCACTTCCTCATCTTCAGAATATACACAATACGCCCACTTCCTCATCCTCGGTATCTACATCATTATCCCACTTCCCCATCCTCTGAATGTACACATTACTCCCATTTCCTCATCCTCTGTATGTACACAATAGTCCCACTTCCTCATCCTCTGAATCTATACCATAATCCCAATTCCTCATCCTCTGAATCTATACCGTACTCATATTTACTCATCCTCTGAGTCTGTACCACACTTCCAATTCCTCATCTTCCGAATCTATATAAAACTCCCATTCTCTCCACCTCTGAACATACACCAGACTCCCACTTCCTCATCCTCTGTATCTACACCATAATGCCACTTCCTCATCTTCTCAGTCTATACCATACTCCCACTTCCTCATCCTCTGAATCTATATCATACTCCCACTTCCTCATCCTCTGAATCTACACAATACTCCCATTTCCTCATCCTCTGAATGTACACAATAATCCCACTTCCTCATCCTCCGAATCTATACCATACTCCCACTTCCTCATCCCCAGAATCTATACAATACTCTCATTTCCTCATCCTCTGAATCTATACCATACTCCCACTTCCTCATCCTCTGAATCTACATAATACTCCCACTTCGTCATCCTCTGAATCTATATCATACTCACACTTCCTCATCCTCTGAATCTACACAATACTCCCACTTCCTCATCCTCTGAATCTATATCATACTCCCACTTCCTCAGCCTCTGAATCTATACCGTACTCATATTTACTCATCCTCTGAGTCTGTACCATACTTCCAATTCCTCATCTTCCGAATCTATATAAAACTCCCATTCTCTCCACCTCTGAACATACTCCAGCCTCCCACTTCCTCATCCTCTGTATCTACACCATAATGCCACTTCCTCATCTTCTCAGTCTATACCATACTCCCACTTCCTCATCCTCTGAATCTATATCATACTCCCACATCCTCATCCTCTGAATCTACACAATACTCCCATTTCCTCATCCTCTGAATGTACACAATAATCCCACTTCCTCATCCTCCGAATCTATACCATACTCCCACTTCCTCATCCCCAGAATCTATACAATACTCTCATTTCCTCATCCTCTGAATCTATACCATACTCCCACTTCCTCATCCTCTGAATCTACATAATACTCCCACTTCGTCATCCTCTGAATCTATATCATACTCCCACTTCCTCATCCTCTGAATCTACACAATACTCCCACTTCCTCATCCTCTGAATCTATATCATACGCCCACTTCCTCATCCTCTGAATCTACACAATTACTCCCACTTCCTCATCCTCTGAATCTATATCATACTCCCACTTCCTCATCCTCTGAATCTACACAATACTCCCATTTCCTCATCCTCTGAATCTATACCGTACTCCCATTTCCTCATCCTCTGAGTCTGCACCATACTCCCACGACCTCATCCTCTGAATGTACACAATACTCCCATTTCCTCATACTCTGAATGTACACAATAATCCCACTTCCTCATCCTCCGAATCTATACCATAATCCCACTTCCTCATCCTCTGAATCTATACCGTACTCATATTTACTCATCCTCTGAGTCTGTACCATACTTCCAATTCCTCATCCTCCGAATCTATATAATACTCCCTTTCCCTCATCCTCTGAATCTACACCATTATCCCACTTCCTCAGCCTCTGAATGTACACAATATTCCCATTTCCTCATCCTCTGAATCTATACCATAATCCCACTTCCTCATCCTCTGAATCTATACCGTACTCATATTTACTCATCCTCTGAGTCTGTACCATACTTCCAATTCCTCATCTTCCGAATCTATATAAAACTCCCATTCTCTCCACCTCTGAACATACACCAGACTCCCACTTCCTCATCCTCTGTATCTACACCATAATGCCACTTCCTCATCTTCTCAGTCTATACCATACTCCCACTTCCTCATCCTCTGAATCTATATCATACTCCCACTTCCTCATCCTCTGAATCTACACAATACTCCCATTTCCTCATCCTCTGAATGTACACATTACTCCCATTTCCTCATCCTCTGTATGTAAACAATAGTCCCACTTGCTCATCCTCTGAATCTATACCGGTCTCCCATTTCCTCATCCTCTAGGTCTGTACCATACTCCCACCTCCTCATCCTCTGAATGTACACAATAATCCCACTACCTCATCCTCTGAATCTATATCATACTCCAACTTCCTCATCCTCTGAATCTACACAATACTCCCATTTCCTCATCCTCTGAATGTACACAATAATCCCACTTCCTCATCCTCCGAATCTATACCATACTCCCACTTCCTCATCCTCTGAATCTACATAATACTCCCACTTCGTCATCCTCTGAATCTATATCATACTGCCACTTCCTCATCCTCTGAATCTACACAATACTCCCACTTCCTCATCCTCTGAATCTATATCATACTCCCACTTCCTCATCCTCTGAATCTACACAATTACTCCCACTTCCTCATCCTCTGAATCTATATCATACTCCCACTTCCTCATCCTCTGAATCTACACAATACTCCCATTTCCTCATCCTCTGAATGTACACAATAATCCCACTTCCTCATCCTCTGAATCTATACCGTACTCCCATTTCCTCATCCTCTGAGTCTGCACCATACTCCCATGACCTCATCCTCTGAATGTACACAATACTCCCATTTCCTCATACTCTGAATGTACACAATAATCCCACTTCCTCATCCTCCGAATCTATACCATACTCCCACTTCATCATCCCCAGAATCTATACAATACTCTCATTTCCTCATCCTCTGAATCTATACCATACTCCCACTTCCTCATCCTCTGAATCTACATAATACTCCCACTTCGCCATCCTCTGAATCTATATCATACTCCCACTTCCTCATCCTCTGAATCTACACAATACTCCCATTTCCTCATCCTCTGAATCTACACAATACTCCCACTTCCTCATCCTCTGAAGCTATACCATACTCCCACTTCCTCATCTTCAGAATATACACAATACGCCCACTTCCTCATCCTCGGTATCTACACCATTATCCCACTTCCTCATCCTCTGAATGTACACATTACTCCCATTTCCTCATCCTCTGTATGTACACAATAGTCCCACTTCCTCATCCTCTGAATCTATACCGGTCTCCCATTTCCTCATCCACTGAGTCTATACCATACTCCCACTTCCTCATCCTCCGAATCTATATAATACTCCCATTCCCTCATACTCTGAATCTACACCATTATCCCACTTCCTCATCCTCT
Source organism: Hemitrygon akajei (assembly GCF_048418815.1). Taxonomy (NCBI): domain Eukaryota; kingdom Metazoa; phylum Chordata; class Chondrichthyes; order Myliobatiformes; family Dasyatidae; genus Hemitrygon; species Hemitrygon akajei. The sequence continues at coordinate 13,433,221 of NC_133144.1, forward strand.
GAATGTACACAATATTCCCATTTCCTCATCCTCTGAATCTATACCATAATTCCACTTCCTCATCCTCTGAATCTATACCGTACTCATATTTACTCATCCTCTGAGTCTGTACCGTACTTCCAATTCCTCATCTTCCGAATCTATATAAAACTCCCATTCTCTCCACCTCTGAACATACACCAGACTCCCACTTCCTCATCCTCTGTATCTACACCATAATGCCACTTCCTCATCTTCTCAGTCTATACCATACTCCCACTTCCTCATCCTCTGAATCTATATCATACTCCCACTTCCTCATCCTCTGAATCTACACAATACTCCCATTTCCTCATCCTCTGAATGTACACATTACTCCCATTTCCTCATCCTCTGTATGTAAAAAATAGTCCCACTTGCTCATCCTCTGAATCTATACCGGTCTCCCATTTCCTCATCCTCTGAGTCTGTACCATACTCCCATGTCCTCATCCTCTGAATGTACACAATAATCCCACTACCTCATCCTCTGAATCTATATCATACTCCGACTTCCTCATTCTCTGAATCTATATAATACTCCCATTCCCTCATCCTCTGAACCTACACCATTATCCCACTTCCTCTTCCTCTGAATGTACACAATATTCCCATTTCCTCATCCTCTGAATCTACACAATAATCCCACTTCCTCATCCTCCGAATCTATACCATACTCCCACTTCCTCATCCCCAGAATCTATACAATACTCTCATTTCCTCATCCTCTGAATCTATACCATACTCCCACTTCCTCATCCTCTGAATCTACATAATACTCCCACTTCGTCATCCTCTGAATCTATATCATACTCCCACTTCCTCATCCTCTGAATCTACACAATACTCCCACTTCCTCATCCTCTGAATCTATATCATACGCCCACTTCCTCATCCTCTGAATCTACACAATACTCCCACTTCCTCATCCTCTGAATCTATACCATACTCCCACTTCCTCATCTTCAGAATATACACAATACGCCCACTTCCTCATCCTCGGTATCTACATCATTATCCCACTTCCCCATCCTCTGAATGTACACATTACTCCCATTTCCTCATCCTCTGTATGTACACAATAGTCCCACTTCCTCATCCTCTGAATCTATACCATAATCCCAATTCCTCATCCTCTGAATCTATACCGTACTCATATTTACTCATCCTCTGAGTCTGTACCACACTTCCAATTCCTCATCTTCCGAATCTATATAAAACTCCCATTCTCTCCACCTCTGAACATACACCAGACTCCCACTTCCTCATCCTCTGTATCTACACCATAATGCCACTTCCTCATCTTCTCAGTCTATACCATACTCCCACTTCCTCATCCTCTGAATCTATATCATACTCCCACTTCCTCATCCTCTGAATCTACACAATACTCCCATTTCCTCATCCTCTGAATGTACACAATAATCCCACTTCCTCATCCTCCGAATCTATACCATACTCCCACTTCCTCATCCCCAGAATCTATACAATACTCTCATTTCCTCATCCTCTGAATCTATACCATACTCCCACTTCCTCATCCTCTGAATCTACATAATACTCCCACTTCGTCATCCTCTGAATCTATATCATACTCACACTTCCTCATCCTCTGAATCTACACAATACTCCCACTTCCTCATCCTCTGAATCTATATCATACTCCCACTTCCTCAGCCTCTGAATCTATACCGTACTCATATTTACTCATCCTCTGAGTCTGTACCATACTTCCAATTCCTCATCTTCCGAATCTATATAAAACTCCCATTCTCTCCACCTCTGAACATACTCCAGCCTCCCACTTCCTCATCCTCTGTATCTACACCATAATGCCACTTCCTCATCTTCTCAGTCTATACCATACTCCCACTTCCTCATCCTCTGAATCTATATCATACTCCCACATCCTCATCCTCTGAATCTACACAATACTCCCATTTCCTCATCCTCTGAATGTACACAATAATCCCACTTCCTCATCCTCCGAATCTATACCATACTCCCACTTCCTCATCCCCAGAATCTATACAATACTCTCATTTCCTCATCCTCTGAATCTATACCATACTCCCACTTCCTCATCCTCTGAATCTACATAATACTCCCACTTCGTCATCCTCTGAATCTATATCATACTCCCACTTCCTCATCCTCTGAATCTACACAATACTCCCACTTCCTCATCCTCTGAATCTATATCATACGCCCACTTCCTCATCCTCTGAATCTACACAATACTCCCACTTCCTCATCCTCTGAATCTATACCATACTCCCACTTCCTCATCTTCAGAATATACACAATACGCCCACTTCCTCATCCTCGGTATCTACATCATTATCCCACTTCCCCATCCTCTGAATGTACACATTACTCCCATTTCCTCATCCTCTGTATGTACACAATAGTCCCACTTCCTCATCCTCTGAATCTATACCATAATCCCAATTCCTCATCCTCTGAATCTATACCGTACTCATATTTACTCATCCTCTGAGTCTGTACCATACTTCCAATTCCTCATCTTCCGAATCTATATAAAACTCCCATTCTCTCCACCTCTGAACATACTCCAGCCTCCCACTTCCTCATCCTCTGTATCTACACCATAATGCCACTTCCTCATCTTCTCAGTCTATACCATACTCCCACTTCCTCATCCTCTGAATCTATATCATACTCCCACATCCTCATCCTCTGAATCTACACAATACTCCCATTTCCTCATCCTCTGAATGTACACAATAATCCCACTTCCTCATCCTCCGAATCTATACCATACTCCCACTTCCTCATCCCCAGAATCTATACAATACTCTCATTTCCTCATCCTCTGAATCTATACCATACTCCCACTTCCTCATCCTCTGAATCTACATAATACTCCCACTTCGTCATCCTCTGAATCTATATCATACTCCCACTTCCTCATCCTCTGAATCTACACAATACTCCCACTTCCTCATCCTCTGAATCTATATCATACGCCCACTTCCTCATCCTCTGAATCTACACAATTACTCCCACTTCCTCATCCTCTGAATCTATATCATTCTCCCACTTCCTCATCCTCTGAATCTACACAATACTCCCATTTCCTCATCCTCTGAATGTACACAATAATCCCACTTCCTCATCCTCTGAATCTATACCGTACTCCCATTTCCTCATCCTCTGAGTCTGCACCATACTCCCACGACCTCATCCTCTGAATGTACACAATACTCCCATTTCCTCATACTCTGAATGTACACAATAATCCCACTTCCTCATCCTCCGAATCTATACCATAATCCCACTTCCTCATCCTCTGAATCTATACCGTACTCATATTTACTCATCCTCTGAGTCTGTACCATACTTCCAATTCCTCATCCTCCGAATCTATATAATACTCCCTTTCCCTCATCCTCTGAATCTACACCATTATCCCACTTCCTCAGCCTCTGAATGTACACAATATTCCCATTTCCTCATCCTCTGAATCTATACCATAATCCCACTTCCTCATCCTCTGAATCTATACCGTACTCATATTTACTCATCCTCTGAGTCTGTACCATACTTCCAATTCCTCATCTTCCGAATCTATATAAAACTCCCATTCTCTCCACCTCTGAACATACACCAGACTCCCACTTCCTCATCCTCTGTATCTACACCATAATGCCACTTCCTCATCTTCTCAGTCTATACCATACTCCCACTTCCTCATCCTCTGAATCTATATCATACTCCCACTTCCTCATCCTCTGAATCTACACAATACTCCCATTTCCTCATCCTCTGAATGTACACATTACTCCCATTTCCTCATCCTCTGTATGTAAACAATAGTCCCACTTGCTCATCCTCTGAATCTATACCGGTCTCCCATTTCCTCATCCTCTAGGTCTGTACCATACTCCCACCACCTCATCCTCTGAATGTACACAATAATCCCACTACCTCATCCTCTGAATCTATATCATACTCCAACTTCCTCATCCTCTGAATCTACACAATACTCCCATTTCCTCATCCTCTGAATGTACACAATAATCCCACTTCCTCATCCTCCGAATCTATACCATACTCCCACTTCCTCATCCTCTGAATCTACATAATACTCCCACTTCGTCATCCTCTGAATCTATATCATACTGCCACTTCCTCATCCTCTGAATCTACACAATACTCCCACTTCCTCATCCTCTGAATCTATATCATACTCCCACTTCCTCATCCTCTGAATCTACACAATTACTCCCACTTCCTCATCCTCTGAATCTATATCATACTCCCACTTCCTCATCCTCTGAATCTACACAATACTCCCATTTCCTCATCCTCTGAATGTACACAATAATCCCACTTCCTCATCCTCTGAATCTATACCGTACTCCCATTTCCTCATCCTCTGAGTCTGCACCATACTCCCATGACCTCATCCTCTGAATGTACACAATACTCCCATTTCCTCATACTCTGAATGTACACAATAATCCCACTTCCTCATCCTCCGAATCTATACCATACTCCCACTTCATCATCCCCAGAATCTATACAATACTCTCATTTCCTCATCCTCTGAATCTATACCATACTCCCACTTCCTCATCCTCTGAATCTACATAATACTCCCACTTCGCCATCCTCTGAATCTATATCATACTCCCACTTCCTCATCCTCTGAATCTACACAATACTCCCATTTCCTCATCCTCTGAATCTACACAATACTCCCACTTCCTCATCCTCTGAAGCTATACCATACTCCCACTTCCTCATCTTCAGAATATACACAATACGCCCACTTCCTCATCCTCGGTATCTACACCATTATCCCACTTCCTCATCCTCTGAATGTACACATTACTCCCATTTCCTCATCCTCTGTATGTACACAATAGTCCCACTTCCTCATCCTCTGAATCTATACCGGTCTCCCATTTCCTCATCCACTGAGTCTATACCATACTCCCACTTCCTCATCCTCCGAATCTATATAATACTCCCATTCCCTCATACTCTGAATCTACACCATTATCCCACTTCCTCATCCTCTGAATGTACACAATATTCCCATTTCCTCATCCTCTGAATCTATACCATAATTCCACTTCCTCATCCTCTGAATCTATACCGTACTCATATTTACTCATCCTCTGAGTCTGTACCGTACTTCCAATTCCTCATCTTCCGAATCTATATAAAACTCCCATTCTCTCCACCTCTGAACATACACCAGACTCCCACTTCCTCATCCTCTGTATCTACACCATAATGCCACTTCCTCATCTTCTCAGTCTATACCATACTCCCACTTCCTCATCCTCTGAATCTATATCATACTCCCACTTCCTCATCCTCTGAATCTACACAATACTCCCATTTCCTCATCCTCTGAATGTACACATTACTCCCATTTCCTCATCCTCTGTATGTAAAAAATAGTCCCACTTGCTCATCCTCTGAATCTATACCGGTCTCCCATTTCCTCATCCTCTGAGTCTGTACCATACTCCCATGTCCTCATCCTCTGAATGTACACAATAATCCCACTACCTCATCCTCTGAATCTATATCATACTCCGACTTCCTCATTCTCTGAATCTATATAATACTCCCATTCCCTCATCCTCTGAACCTACACCATTATCCCACTTCCTCTTCCTCTGAATGTACACAATATTCCCATTTCCTCATCCTCTGAATCTATACCATACTCTCATTTCCTCAACCTCTGAATCTATACCATACTCCCACTTCCTTATCCTCTGAATCTACAGAATACTCCCATTTCCTCATCCTCTGAATCTACACAATAATCCCACTTCCTCATCCTCCGAATCTATACCATACTCCCACTTCCTCATCCCCAGAATCTATACAATACTCTCATTTCCTCATCCTCTGAATCTATACCATACTCCCACTTCCTCATCCTCTGAATCTACATAATACTCCCACTTCGTCATCCTCTGAATCTATATCATACTCCCACTTCCTCATCCTCTGAATCTACACAATACTCCCACTTCCTCATCCTCTGAATCTATATCATACGCCCACTTCCTCATCCTCTGAATCTACACAATACTCCCACTTCCTCATCCTCTGAATCTATACCATACTCCCACTTCCTCATCTTCAGAATATACACAATACGCCCACTTCCTCATCCTCGGTATCTACATCATTATCCCACTTCCCCATCCTCTGAATGTACACATTACTCCCATTTCCTCATCCTCTGTATGTACACAATAGTCCCACTTCCTCATCCTCTGAATCTATACCATAATCCCAATTCCTCATCCTCTGAATCTATACCGTACTCATATTTACTCATCCTCTGAGTCTGTACCACACTTCCAATTCCTCATCTTCCGAATCTATATAAAACTCCCATTCTCTCCACCTCTGAACATACACCAGACTCCCACTTCCTCATCCTCTGTATCTACACCATAATGCCACTTCCTCATCTTCTCAGTCTATACCATACTCCCACTTCCTCATCCTCTGAATCTATATCATACTCCCACTTCCTCATCCTCTGAATCTACACAATACTCCCATTTCCTCATCCTCTGAATGTACACAATAATCCCACTTCCTCATCCTCCGAATCTATACCATACTCCCACTTCCTCATCCCCAGAATCTATACAATACTCTCATTTCCTCATCCTCTGAATCTATACCATACTCCCACTTCCTCATCCTCTGAATCTACATAATACTCCCACTTCGTCATCCTCTGAATCTATATCATACTCACACTTCCTCATCCTCTGAATCTACACAATACTCCCACTTCCTCATCCTCTGAATCTATATCATACTCCCACTTCCTCAGCCTCTGAATCTATACCGTACTCATATTTACTCATCCTCTGAGTCTGTACCATACTTCCAATTCCTCATCTTCCGAATCTATATAAAACTCCCATTCTCTCCACCTCTGAACATACTCCAGCCTCCCACTTCCTCATCCTCTGTATCTACACCATAATGCCACTTCCTCATCTTCTCAGTCTATACCATACTCCCACTTCCTCATCCTCTGAATCTATATCATACTCCCACATCCTCATCCTCTGAATCTACACAATACTCCCATTTCCTCATCCTCTGAATGTACACAATAATCCCACTTCCTCATCCTCCGAATCTATACCATACTCCCACTTCCTCATCCCCAGAATCTATACAATACTCTCATTTCCTCATCCTCTGAATCTATACCATACTCCCACTTCCTCATCCTCTGAATCTACATAATACTCCCACTTCGTCATCCTCTGAATCTATATCATACTCCCACTTCCTCATCCTCTGAATCTACACAATACTCCCACTTCCTCATCCTCTGAATCTATATCATACGCCCACTTCCTCATCCTCTGAATCTACACAATACTCCCACTTCCTCATCCTCTGAATCTATACCATACTCCCACTTCCTCATCTTCAGAATATACACAATACGCCCACTTCCTCATCCTCGGTATCTACATCATTATCCCACTTCCCCATCCTCTGAATGTACACATTACTCCCATTTCCTCATCCTCTGTATGTACACAATAGTCCCACTTCCTCATCCTCTGAATCTATACCATAATCCCAATTCCTCATCCTCTGAATCTATACCGTACTCATATTTACTCATCCTCTGAGTCTGTACCACACTTCCAATTCCTCATCTTCCGAATCTATATAAAACTCCCATTCTCTCCACCTCTGAACATACACCAGACTCCCACTTCCTCATCCTCTGTATCTACACCATAATGCCACTTCCTCATCTTCTCAGTCTATACCATACTCCCACTTCCTCATCCTCTGAATCTATATCATACTCCCACTTCCTCATCCTCTGAATCTACACAATACTCCCATTTCCTCATCCTCTGAATGTACACAATAATCCCACTTCCTCATCCTCCGAATCTATACCATACTCCCACTTCCTCATCCCCAGAATCTATACAATACTCTCATTTCCTCATCCTCTGAATCTATACCATACTCCCACTTCCTCATCCTCTGAATCTACATAATACTCCCACTTCGTCATCCTCTGAATCTATATCATACTCCCACTTCCTCATCCTCTGAATCTACACAATACTCCCACTTCCTCATCCTCTGAATCTATATCATACGCCCACTTCCTCATCCTCTGAATCTACACAATTACTCCCACTTCCTCATCCTCTGAATCTATATCATACTCCCACTTCCTCATCCTCTGAATCTACACAATACTCCCATTTCCTCATCCTCTGAATGTACACAATAATCCCACTTCCTCATCCTCTGAATCTATACCGTACTCCCATTTCCTCATCCTCTGAGTCTGCACCATACTCCCACGACCTCATCCTCTGAATGTACACAATACTCCCATTTCCTCATACTCTGAATGTACACAATAATCCCACTTCCTCATCCTCCGAATCTATACCATAATCCCACTTCCTCATCCTCTGAATCTATACCGTACTCATATTTACTCATCCTCTGAGTCTGTACCATACTTCCAATTCCTCATCCTCCGAATCTATATAATACTCCCTTTCCCTCATCCTCTGAATCTACACCATTATCCCACTTCCTCAGCCTCTGAATGTACACAATATTCCCATTTCCTCATCCTCTGAATCTATACCATAATCCCACTTCCTCATCCTCTGAATCTATACCGTACTCATATTTACTCATCCTCTGAGTCTGTACCATACTTCCAATTCCTCATCTTCCGAATCTATATAAAACTCCCATTCTCTCCACCTCTGAACATACACCAGACTCCCACTTCCTCATCCTCTGTATCTACACCATAATGCCACTTCCTCATCTTCTCAGTCTATACCATACTCCCACTTCCTCATCCTCTGAATCTATATCATACTCCCACTTCCTCATCCTCTGAATCTACACAATACTCCCATTTCCTCATCCTCTGAATGTACACATTACTCCCATTTCCTCATCCTCTGTATGTAAACAATAGTCCCACTTGCTCATCCTCTGAATCTATACCGGTCTCCCATTTCCTCATCCTCTAGGTCTGTACCATACTCCCACCTCCTCATCCTCTGAATGTACACAATAATCCCACTACCTCATCCTCTGAATCTATATCATACTCCAACTTCCTCATCCTCTGAATCTACACAATACTCCCATTTCCTCATCCTCTGAATGTACACAATAATCCCACTTCCTCATCCTCCGAATCTATACCATACTCCCACTTCCTCATCCTCTGAATCTACATAATACTCCCACTTCGTCATCCTCTGAATCTATATCATACTGCCACTTCCTCATCCTCTGAATCTACACAATACTCCCACTTCCTCATCCTCTGAATCTATATCATACTCCCACTTCCTCATCCTCTGAATCTACACAATTACTCCCACTTCCTCATCCTCTGAATCTATATCATACTCCCAATTCCTCATCCTCTGAATCTACACAATACTCCCATTTCCTCATCCTCTGAATGTACACAATAATCCCACTTCCTCATCCTCTGAATCTATACCGTACTCCCATTTCCTCATCCTCTGAGTCTGCACCATACTCCCATGACCTCATCCTCTGAATGTACACAATACTCCCATTTCCTCATACTCTGAATGTACACAATAATCCCACTTCCTCATCCTCCGAATCTATACCATACTCCCACTTCATCATCCCCAGAATCTATACAATACTCTCATTTCCTCATCCTCTGAATCTATACCATACTCCCACTTCCTCATCCTCTGAATCTACATAATACTCCCACTTCGCCATCCTCTGAATCTATATCATACTCCCACTTCCTCATCCTCTGAATCTACACAATACTCCCATTTCCTCATCCTCTGAATCTACACAATACTCCCACTTCCTCATCCTCTGAAGCTATACCATACTCCCACTTCCTCATCTTCAGAATATACACAATACGCCCACTTCCTCATCCTCGGTATCTACACCATTATCCCACTTCCTCATCCTCTGAATGTACACATTACTCCCATTTCCTCATCCTCTGTATGTACACAATAGTCCCACTTCCTCATCCTCTGAATCTATACCGGTCTCCCATTTCCTCATCCACTGAGTCTATACCATACTCCCACTTCCTCATCCTCCGAATCTATATAATACTCCCATTCCCTCATACTCTGAATCTACACCATTATCCCACTTCCTCATCCTCTGAATGTACACAATATTCCCATTTCCTCATCCTCTGAATCTATACCATAATTCCACTTCCTCATCCTCTGAATCTATACCGTACTCATATTTACTCATCCTCTGAGTCTGTACCGTACTTCCAATTCCTCATCTTCCGAATCTATATAAAACTCCCATTCTCTCCACCTCTGAACATACACCAGACTCCCACTTCCTCATCCTCTGTATCTACACCATAATGCCACTTCCTCATCTTCTCAGTCTATACCATACTCCCACTTCCTCATCCTCTGAATCTATATCATACTCCCACTTCCTCATCCTCTGAATCTACACAATACTCCCATTTCCTCATCCTCTGAATGTACACATTACTCCCATTTCCTCATCCTCTGTATGTAAAAAATAGTCCCACTTGCTCATCCTCTGAATCTATACCGGTCTCCCATTTCCTCATCCTCTGAGTCTGTACCATACTCCCATGTCCTCATCCTCTGAATGTACACAATAATCCCACTACCTCATCCTCTGAATCTATATCATACTCCGACTTCCTCATTCTCTGAATCTATATAATACTCCCATTCCCTCATCCTCTGAACCTACACCATTATCCCACTTCCTCTTCCTCTGAATGTACACAATATTCCCATTTCCTCATCCTCTGAATCTATACCATACTCTCATTTCCTCAACCTCTGAATCTATACCATACTCCCACTTCCTTATCCTCTGAATCTACAGAATACTCCCATTTCCTCATCCTCTGAATCTACACAATACTCCCATTTCCTCATCCTCTGAATCTATTCCGTACTCATATTTACTCATCCTCTGAGTCTGTACCATACTTCCAATTCCTCATCTTCCGAATCTATATAAAACTCCCATTCTCTCCACCTCTGAACATACACCAGACTCCCACTTCCTCATCCTCTGTATCTACACCATAATGCCACTTCCTCATCTTCTCAGTCTATACCATACTCCCACTTCCACATCCTCTGAATCTATATCATACTCCCACTTCCTCATCCTCTGAATCTACGCAATACTCCCATTTCCTCATCCTCTGAATGTACACAATAATCCCACTTCCTCATCCTCTGAATCTATACCGTACTCCCATTTCCTCATCCTCTGAGTCTGCACCATACTCCCACGTCCTCATCCTCTGAATGTACACAATATTCCCATTTCCTCATCCTCTGAATCTATATCATACTCCCACTTCCTCATCCTCTGAATCTACACAATACTCCCATTTCCTCATCCTCTGAATCTACATAATACTCCCACTTCCTCATCCTCTGAATCTATACCATACTCCCACTTCCTCATCTTCAGAATATACACAATACGCCCACTTCCTCATCCTCGGTATCTACACCATTATCCCACTTCCTCATCCTCTGAATGTACACATTACTCCCATTTCCTCATACTCTGTATGTACACAATAGTCCAACTTCCTCATCCCCAGAATCTATACAATACTCTCATTTCCTCATCCTCTGAATCTATACCATACTCCCACTTCCTCATCCTCTGAATCTACATAATACTCCCACTTCATCATCCTCTGAATCTATATCATACTCCAACTTCCTCATCCTCTGAATCTACACAATACTCCCATTTCCTCATCTTCAGAATATACACAATACGCGCACTTCCTCATCCTCGGTATCTACACCATTATCCCTCTTCCTCATCCTCTGAATGTACACATTACTCCCATTTCCTCATCCTCTGTATGTACTCAATAGTCCCACTTCCTCATCCTCCGAATCTATACCATAATCCCAATTCCTCATCCTCTGAATCTATACCGTACTCATATTTACTCATCCTCTGAGTCTGTACCATACTTCCAATTCCTCATCTTCCGAATCTATATAAAACTCCCATTCTCTCCACCTCTGAACATACACCAGACTCCCACTTCCTCATCCTCTGTATCTACACCATAATGCCACTTCCTCATCTTCTCAGTCTATACCATACTCCCACTTCCTCATCCTCTGAATCTATATCATACTCCCACTTCCTCATCCTCTGAATCTACACAATACTCCCATTTCCTCATCCTCTGAATGTACACAATAATCCCACTTCCTCATCCTCCGAATCTATACCATACTCCCACTTCCTCATCCCCAGAATCTATACAATACTCTCATTTCCTCATCCTCTGAATCTATACCATACTCCCACTTCCTCATCATCTGAATCTACATAATACTCCCACTTCGTCATCCTCTGAATCTATATCATACTCACACTTCCTCATCCTCTGAATCTACACAATACTCCCACTTCCTCATCCTCTGAATCTATATCATACTCCCACTTCCTCAGCCTCTGAATCTATACCGTACTCATATTTACTCATCCTCTGAGTCTGTACCATACTTCCAATTCCTCATCTTCCGAATCTATATAAAACTCCCATTCTCTCCACCTCTGAACATACTCCAGCCTCCCACTTCCTCATCCTCTGTATCTACACCATAATGCCACTTACTCATCTTCTCAGTCTATACCATACTCCCACTTCCTCATCCTCTGAATCTATATCATACTCCCACATCCTCATCCTCTGAATCTACACAATACTCCCATTTCCTCATCCTCTGAATGTACACAATAATCCCACTTCCTCATCCTCCGAATCTATACCATACTCCCACTTCCTCATCCCCAGAATCTATACAATACTCTCATTTCCTCATCCTCTGAATCTATACAATACTCCCACTTCCTCATCCTCTGAATCTACATAATACTCCCACTTCGTCATCCTCTGAATCTATATCATACTCCCACTTCCTCATCCTCTGAATCTACACAATACTCCCACTTCCTCATCCTCTGAATCTATATCATACGCCCACTTCCTCATCCTCTGAATCTACACAATTACTCCCACTTCCTCATCCTCTGAATCTATATCATACTCCCACTTCCTCATCCTCTGAATCTACACAATACTCCCATTTCCTCATCCTCTAAATGTACACAATAATCCGACTTCCTCATCCTCTGAATCTATACCGTACTCCCATTTCCTCATCCTCTGAGTCTGCACCATACTCCCACGACCTCATCCCCAGAATCTATACAATACTCTAATTTCCTCATCCTCTGAATCTATACCATACTCCCACTTCCTCATCCTCTGAATCTACATAATACTCCCACTTCGTCATCCTCTGAATCTATATCATACTCCCACTTCCTCATCCTCTGAATCTACACAATACTCCCATTTCCTCATCCTCTGAATCTACACAATACTACCACTTCCTCATCCTCTGAATCTATACCATACTCCCACTTCCTCATCTTCAGAATATACACAATACGCGCACTTCCTCATCCTCGGTATCTACACCATTATCCCACTTCCTCATCCTCTGAATGTACACATTACTCCCATTTCCTCATCCTCTGTATGTACACAATAGTCCCACTTCCTCATCCTTTGAATCTATACCGGTCTCCCATTTCCTCATCCACTGAGCCTATACCATACTCCCACTTCCTCATCCTCCGAATCTATATAATACTCCCTTTCCCTCATCCTCTGAATCTACACCATTATCCCACTTCCTCATCCTCTGAATGTACACAATATTCCCATTTCCTCATCCTCTGAATCTATACCATAATCCCACTTCCTCATCCTCTGAATCTATACCGTACTCATATTTACTCATCCTCTGAGTCTGTACCATACTTCCAATTCCTCATCTTCCGAATCTATATAAAACTCCCATTCTCTCCACCTCTGAACATACACCAGACTCCCACTTCCTCATCCTCTGTATCTACACCATAATGCCACTTCCTCATCTTCTCAGTCTATACCATACTCCCACTTCCTCATCCTCTGAATCTATATCATACTCCCACTTCCTCATCCTCTGAATCTACACAATACTCCCATTTCGTCATCCTCTGAATGTACACATTACTCCCATTTCCTCATCCTCTGTATGTAAACAATAGTCCCACTTGCTCATCCTCTGAATCTATACCGGTCTCCCATTTCCTCATCCTCTAGGTCTGTACCATACTCCCACCTCCTCATCCTCTGAATGTACACAATAATCCCACTACCTCATCCTCTGAATCTATATCATACTCCAACTTCCTCATCCTCTGAATCTACACAATACTCCCATTTCCTCATCCTCTGAATGTACACAATAATCCCACTTCCTCATCCTCCGAATCTATACCATACTCCCACTTCCTCATCCTCTGAATCTACATAATACTCCCACTTCGTCATCCTCTGAATCTATATCATACTGCCACTTCCTCATCCTCTGAATCTACACAATACTCCCACTTCCTCATCCTCTGAATCTATATCATACTCCCACTTCCTCATCCTCTGAATCTACACAATTACTCCCACTTCCTCATCCTCTGAATCTATATCATACTCCCACTTCCTCATCCTCTGAATCTACACAATACTCCCATTTCCTCATCCTCTGAATGTACACAATAATCCCACTTCCTCATCCTCTGAATCTATACCGTACTCCCATTTCCTCATCCTCTGAGTCTGCACCATACTCCCATGACCTCATCCTCTGAATGTACACAATACTCCCATTTCCTCATACTCTGAATGTACACAATAATCCCACTTCCTCATCCTCCGAATCTATACCATACTCCCACTTCATCATCCCCAGAATCTATACAATACTCTCATTTCCTCATCCTCTGAATCTATACCATACTCCCACTTCCTCATCCTCTGAATCTACATAATACTCCCACTTCGCCATCCTCTGAATCTATATCATACTCCCACTTCCTCATCCTCTGAATCTACACAATACTCCCATTTCCTCATCCTCTGAATCTACACAATACTCCCACTTCCTCATCCTCTGAAGCTATACCATACTCCCACTTCCTCATCTTCAGAATATACACAATACGCCCACTTCCTCATCCTCGGTATCTACACCATTATCCCACTTCCTCATCCTCTGAATGTACACATTAATCCCATTTCCTCATCCTCTGTATGTACACAATAGTCCCACTTCCTCATCCTCTGAATCTATACCGGTCTCCCATTTCCTCATCCACTGAGTCTATACCATACTCCCACTTCCTCATCCTCCGAATCTATATAATACTCCCATTCCCTCATACTCTGAATCTACACCATTATCCCACTTCCTCATCCTCTGAATGTACACAATATTCCCATTTCCTCATCCTCTGAATCTATACCATAATTCCACTTCCTCATCCTCTGAATCTATACCGTACTCATATTTACTCATCCTCTGAGTCTGTACCGTACTTCCAATTCCTCATCTTCCGAATCTATATAAAACTCCCATTCTCTCCACCTCTGAACATACACCAGACTCCCACTTCCTCATCCTCTGTATCTACACCATAATGCCACTTCCTCATCTTCTCAGTCTATACCATACTCCCACTTCCTCATCCTCTGAATCTATATCATACTCCCACTTCCTCATCCTCTGAATCTACACAATACTCCCATTTCCTCATCCTCTGAATGTACACATTACTCCCATTTCCTCATCCTCTGTATGTAAAAAATAGTCCCACTTGCTCATCCTCTGAATCTATACCGGTCTCCCATTTCCTCATCCTCTGAGTCTGTACCATACTCCCATGTCCTCATCCTCTGAATGTACACAATAATCCCACTACCTCATCCTCTGAATCTATATCATACTCCGACTTCCTCATTCTCTGAATCTATATAATACTCCCATTCCCTCATCCTCTGAACCTACACCATTATCCCACTTCCTCTTCCTCTGAATGTACACAATATTCCCATTTCCTCATCCTCTGAATCTATACCATACTCTCATTTCCTCAACCTCTGAATCTATACCATACTCCCACTTCCTTATCCTCTGAATCTACAGAATACTCCCATTTCCTCATCCTGTGAATCTACACAATACTCCCATTTCCTCATCCTCTGAATCTATTCCGTACTCATATTTACTCATCCTCTGAGTCTGTACCATACTTCCAATTCCTCATCTTCCGAATCTATATAAAACTCCCATTCTCTCCACCTCTGAACATACACCAGACTCCCACTTCCTCATCCTCTGTATCTACACCATAATGCCACTTCCTCATCTTCTCAGTCTATACCATACTCCCACTTCCACATCCTCTGAATCTATATCATACTCCCACTTCCTCATCCTCTGAATCTACGCAATACTCCCATTTCCTCATCCTCTGAATGTACACAATAATCCCACTTCCTCATCCTCTGAATCTATACCGTACTCCCATTTCCTCATCCTCTGAGTCTGCACCATACTCCCACGTCCTCATCCTCTGAATGTACACAATATTCCCATTTCCTCATCCTCTGAATCTATATCATACTCCCACTTCCTCATCCTCTGAATCTACACAATACTCCCATTTCCTCATCCTCTGAATCTACATAATACTCCCACTTCCTCATCCTCTGAATCTATACCATACTCCCACTTCCTCATCTTCAGAATATACACAATACGCCCACTTCCTCATCCTCGGTATCTACACCATTATCCCACTTCCTCATCCTCTGAATGTACACATTACTCCCATTTCCTCATACTCTGTATGTACACAATAGTCCAACTTCCTCATCCTCTGAATCTATACCGGTCTCCCATTTCCTCATCCTCTGAGTCTGTACCATACTCCCATGTCCTCATCCTCTGAATGTACACAATAATCCCACTACCTCATCCTCTGAATCTATATCATACTCCGACTTCCTCATTCTCTGAATCTATATAATACTCCCATTCCCTCATCCTCTGAACCTACACCATTATCCCACTTCCTCTTCCTCTGAATGTACACAATATTCCCATTTCCTCATCCTCTGAATCTATACCATACTCTCATTTCCTCAACCTCTGAATCTATACCATACTCCCACTTCCTTATCCTCTGAATCTACAGAATACTCCCATTTCCTCATCCTCTGAATCTACACAATACTCCCATTTCCTCATCCTCTGAATCTATTCCGTACTCATATTTACTCATCCTCTGAATCTGTACCATACTTCCAATTCCTCATCTTCCGAATCTATATAAAACTCCCATTCTCTCCACCTCTGAACATACACCAGACTCCCACTTCCTCATCCTCTGTATCTACACCATAATGCCACTTCCTCATCTTCTCAGTCTATACCATACTCCCACTTCCACATCCTCTGAATCTATATCATACTCCCACTTCCTCATCCTCTGAATCTACGCAATACTCCCATTTCCTCATCCTCTGAATGTACACAATAATCCCACTTCCTCATCCTCTGAATCTATACCGTACTCCCATTTCTTCATCCTCTGAGTCTGCACCATACTCCCACGTCCTCATCCTCTGAATGTACACAATATTCCCATTTCCTCATCCTCTGAATCTATATCATACTCCCACTTCCTCATCCTCTGAATCTACACAATACTCCCATTTCCTCATCCTCTGAATCTACATAATACTCCCACTTCCTCATCCTCTGAATCTATACCATACTCCCACTTCCTCATCTTCAGAATATACACAATACGCCCACTTCCTCATCCTCGGTATCTACACCATTATCCCACTTCCTCATCCTCTGAATGTACACATTACTCCCATTTCCTCATACTCTGTATGTACACAATAGTCCAACTTCCTCATCCTCTGAATCTATACCGGTCTCCCATTTCCTCATCCACTGAGTCTATACCATACTCCCACTTCCTCATCCTCCGAATCTATATAAAACTCCCATTCTCTCCACCTCTAAACATACACCAGACTCCCACTTCCTCATTCTCTGTATCTACACCATAATGCCACTTCCTCATCTTCTCAGTCTATACGATACTCCCACTTCCTCATCCTCTGAATCTATATCATACTCCCACTTCCTCATCCTCTGAATCTACATAATACTCCCACTTCGTCATCCTCTGAATCTACACAATACTCCCACTTCCTCATCCTCTGAATCTATACCATACTCCCACTTCCTCATCTTCAGAATATACACAATACGCCCACTTCCTCATCCTCGGTATCTACATCATTATCCCACTTCCCCATCCTCTGAATGTACACATTACTCCCATTTCCTCATCCTCTGTATGTACACAATAGTCCCACTTCCTCATCCTCTGAATCTATACCATAATCCCAATTCCTCATCCTCTGAATCTATACCGTACTCATATTTACTCATCCTCTGAGTCTGTACCACACTTCCAATTCCTCATCTTCCGAATCTATATAAAACTCCCATTCTCTCCACCTCTGAACATACACCAGACTCCCACTTCCTCATCCTCTGTATCTACACCATAATGCCACTTCCTCATCTTCTCAGTCTATACCATACTCCCACTTCCTCATCCTCTGAATCTATATCATACTCCCACTTCCTCATCCTCTGAATCTACACAATACTCCCATTTCCTCATCCTCCGAATGTACAAAATAATCCCACTTCCTCATCCTCCGAATCTATACCATACTCCCACTTCCTCATCCCCAGAATCTATACAATACTCTCATTTCCTCATCCTCTGAATCTATACCATACTCCCACTTCCTCATCCTCTGAATCTACATAATACTCCCACTTCGTCATCCTCTGAATCTATATCATACTCCCACTTCCTCATCCTCTGAATCTACACCATTATCCCACTTCCTCATCCTCTGAATGTACACATTACTCCCATTTCCTCATCCTCTGTATGTACACAATAGTCCCACTTCCTCATCCTCTGAATCTATACCGGTCTCCCATTTCCTCATCCACTGAGTCTATACCATACTCCCACTTCCTCATCCTCCGAATCTATATAATACTCCCATTCCCTCATACTCTGAATCTACACCATTATCCCACTTCCTCATCCTCTGAATGTACACAATATTCCCATTTCCTCATCCTCTGAATCTATACCATAATTCCACTTCCTCATCCTCTGAATCTATACCGTACTCATATTTACTCATCCTCTGAGTCTGTACCATACTTCAAATTCCTCATCTTCCGAATCTATATAAAACTCCCATTCTCTCCACCTCTGAACATACACCAGACTCCCACTTCCTCATCCTCTGTATCTACACCATAATGCCACTTCCTCATCTTCTCAGTCTATACCATACTCCCACTTCCTCATCCTCTGAATCTATATCATACTCCCACTTCCTCATCCTCTGAATCTACACAATACTCCCATTTCCTCATCCTCTGAATGTACACATTACTCCCATTTCCTCATCCTCTGTATGTAAAAAATAGTCCCACTTGCTCATCCTCTGAATCTATACCGGTCTCCCATTTCCTCATCCTCTGAGTCTGTACCATACTCCCATGTCCTCATCCTCTGAATGTACACAATAATCCCACTACCTCATCCTCTGAATCTATATCATACTCCGACTTCCTCATTCTCTGAATCTATATAATACTCCCATTCCCTCATCCTCTGAACCTACACCATTATCCCACTTCCTCTTCCTCTGAATGTACACAATATTCCCATTTCCTCATCCTCTGAATCTATACCATACTCTCATTTCCTCAACCTCTGAATCTATACCATACTCCCACTTCCTTATCCTCTGAATCTACAGAATACTCCCATTTCCTCATCCTCTGAATCTACACAATACTCCCATTTCCTCATCCTCTGAATCTATTCCGTACTCATATTTACTCATCCTCTGAGTCTGTACCACACTTCCAATTCCTCATCTTCCGAATCTATATAAAACTCCCATTCTCTCCACCTCTGAACATACACCAGACTCTCACTTCCTCATCCTCTGTATCTACACCATAATGCCACTTCCTCATCTTCTCAGTCTATACCATACTCCCACTTCCACATCCTCTGAATCTATATCATACTCCCACTTCCTCATCCTCTGAATCTACGCAATACTCCCATTTCCTCATCCTCTGAATGTACACAATAATCCCACTTCCTCATCCTCTGAATCTATACCGTACTCCCATTTCCTCATCCTCTGAGTCTGCACCATACTCCCACGTCCTCATCCTCTGAATGTACACAATATTCCCATTTCCTCATCCTCTGAATCTATATCATACTCCCACTTCCTCATCCTCTGAATCTACACAATACTCCCATTTCCTCATCCTCTGAATCTACATAATACTCCCACTTCCTCATCCTCTGAATCTATACCATACTCTCACTTCCTCATCTTCAGAATATACACAATACGCCCACTTCCTCATCCTCGGTATCTACACCATTATCCCACTTCCTCATCCTCTGAATGTACACATTACTCCCATTTCCTCATACTCTGTATGTACACAATAGTCCAACTTCCTCATCCTCTGAATCTATACCGGTCTCCCATTTCCTCATCCACTGAGTCTATACCATACTCCCACTTCCTCATCCTCCGAATCTATATAAAACTCCCATTCTCTCCACCTCTGAACATACACCAGACTCCCACTTCCTCATTCTCTGTATCTACACCATAATGCCACTTCCTCATCTTCTCAGTCTATACGATACTCCCACTTCCTCATCCTCTGAATCTATATCATACTCCCACTTCCTCATCCTCTGAATCTACACAATACTCAAACTTCCTCATCCTCTGAATCTATACCATACTCCCACTTCCTCATCTTCAGAATATACACAATACGCCCACTTCCTCATCCTCGGTATCTACATCATTATCCCACTTCCCCATCCTCTGAATGTACACATTACTCCCATTTCCTCATCCTCTGTATGTACACAATAGTCCCACTTCCTCATCCTCTGAATCTATACCATAATCCCAATTCCTCATCCTCTGAATCTATACCGTACTCATATTTACTCATCCTCTGAGTCTGTACCACACTTCCAATTCCTCATCTTCCGAATCTATATAAAACTCCCATTCTCTCCACCTCTGAACATACACCAGACTCCCACTTCCTCATCCTCTGTATCTACACCATAATGCCACTTCCTCATCTTCTCAGTCTATACCATACTCCCACTTCCTCATCCTCTGAATCTATATCATACTCCCACTTCCTCATCCTCTGAATCTACACAATACTCCCATTTCCTCATCCTCTGAATGTACACAATAATCCCACTTCCTCATCCTCCGAATCTATACCATACTCCCACTTCCTCATCCCCAGAATCTATACAATACTCTCATTTCCTCATCCTCTGAATCTATACCATACTCCCACTTCCTCATCCTCTGAATCTACATAATACTCCCACTTCGTCATCCTCTGAATCTATATCATACTCACACTTCCTCATCCTCTGAATCTACACCATTATCCCACTTCCTCATCCTCTGAATGTACACATTACTCCCATTTCCTCATCCTCTGTATGTACACAATAGTCCCACTTCCTCATCCTCTGAATCTATACCGGTCTCCCATTTCCTCATCCACTGAGTCTATACCATACTCCCACTTCCTCATCCTCCGAATCTATATAATACTCCCATTCCCTCATACTCTGAATCTACACCATTATCCCACTTCCTCATCCTCTGAATGTACACAATATTCCCATTTCCTCATCCTCTGAATCTATACCATAATTCCACTTCCTCATCCTCTGAATCTATACCGTACTCATATTTACTCATCCTCTGAGTCTGTACCATACTTCCAATTCCTCATCTTCCGAATCTATATAAAACTCCCATTCTCTCCACCTCTGAACGTACACCAGACTCCCACTTCCTCATCCTCTGTATCTACACCATAATGCCACTTCCTCATCTTCTCAGTCTATACCATACTCCCACTTCCTCATCCTCTGAATCTATATCATACTCCCACTTCCTCATCCTCTGAATCTACACAATACTCCCATTTCCTCATCCTCTGAATGTACACATTACTCCCATTTCCTCATCCTCTATATGTAAAAAATAGTCCCACTTGCTCATCCTCTGAATCTATACCGGTCTCCCATTTCCTCATCCTCTGAGTCTGTACCATACTCCCATGTCCTCATCCTCTGAATGTACACAATAATCCCACTACCTCATCCTCTGAATCTATATCATACTCCGACTTCCTCATTCTCTGAATCTATATAATACTCCCATTCCCTCATCCTCTGAACCTACACCATTATCCCACTTCCTCTTCCTCTGAATGTACACAATATTCCCATTTCCTCATCCTCTGAATCTATACCATACTCTCATTTCCTCAACCTCTGAATCTATACCATACTCCCACTTCCTTATCCTCTGAATCTACAGAATACTCCCATTTCCTCATCCTCTGAATCTACACAATACTACCATTTCCTCATCCTCTGAATCTATACCATAATCCCAATTCCTCATCCTCTGAATCTATACCGTACTCATATTTACTCATCCTCTGAGTCTGTACCACACTTCCAATTCCTCATCTTCCGAATCTATATAAAACTCCCATTCTCTCCACCTCTGAACATACACCAGACTCCCACTTCCTCATCCTCTGTATCTACACCATAATGCCACTTCCTCATCTTCTCAGTCTATACCATACTCCCACTTCCACATCCTCTGAATCTATATCATACTCCCACTTCCTCATCCTCTGAATCTACGCAATACTCCCATTTCCTCATCCTCTGAATGTACACAATAATCCCACTTCCTCATCCTCTGAATCTATACCGTACTCCCATTTCCTCATCCTCTGAGTCTGCACCATACTCCCACGTCCTCATCCTCTGAATGTACACAATATTCCCATTTCCTCATCCTCTGAATCTATATCATACTCCCACTTCCTCATCCTCTGAATCTACACAATACTCCCATTTCCGCATCCTCTGAATCTACATAATACTCCCACTTCCTCATCCTCTGAATCTATACCATACTCCCACTTCCTCATCTTCAGAATATACACAATACGCCCACTTCCTCATCCTCGGTATCTACACCATTATCCCACTTCCTCATCCTCTGAATGTACACATTACTCCCATTTCCTCATGCTCTGTATGTACACAATAGTCCAACTTCCTCATCCTCTGAATCTATACCGGTCTCCCATTTCCTCATCCACTGAGTCTATACCATACTCCCACTTCCTCATCCTCCGAATCTATATAAAACTCCCATTCTCTCCACCTCTGAACATACACCAGACTCCCACTTCCTCATTCTCTGTATCTACACCATAATGCCACTTCCTCATCTTCTCAGTCTATACGATACTCCCACTTCCTCATCCTCTGAATCTATATCATACTCCCACTTCCTCATCCTCTGAATCTACATAATACTCCCACTTCGTCATCCTCTGAATCTACACAATACTCAAACTTCCTCATCCTCTGAATCTATACCATACTCCCACTTCCTCATCTTCAGAATATACACGCCCACTTCCTCATCCTCGGTATCTACATCATTATCCCACTTCCCCATCCTCTGAATGTACACATTACTCCCATTTCCTCATCCTCTGTATGTACACAATAGTCCCACTTCCTCATCCTCTGAATCTATACCATAATCCCAATTCCTCATCCTCTGAATCTATACCGTACTCATATTTACTCATCCTCTGAGTCTGTACCACACTTCCAATTCCTCATCTTCCGAATCTATATAAAACTCCCATTCTCTCCACCTCTGAACATACACCAGACTCCCACTTCCTCATCCTCTGTATCTACACCATAATGCCACTTCCTCATCTTCTCAGTCTATACCATACTCCCACTTCCTCATCCTCTGAATCTATATCATACTCCCACTTCCTCATCCTCTGAATCTACACAATACTCCCATTTCCTCATCCTCTGAATGTACACAATAATCCCACTTCCTCATCCTCCGAATCTATACCATACTCCCACTTCCTCATCCCCAGAATCTATACCATACTCCCACTTCCTCATCCTCTGAATCTACATAATACTCCCACTTCGTCATCCTCTGAATCTATATCATACTCACACTTCCTCATCCTCTGAATCTACACAATACTCCCACTTCCTCATCCTCTGAATCTATATCATACTCCCACTTCCTCAGCCTCTGAATCTATACCGTACTCATATTTACTCATCCTCTGAGTCTGTACCACACTTCCAATTCCTCATCTTCCGAATCTATATAAAACTCCCATTCTCTCCACCTCTGAACATACTCCAGCCTCCCACTTCCTCATCCTCTGTATCTACACCATAATGCCACTTCCTCATCTTCTCAGTCTATACCATACTCCCACTTCCTCATCCTCTGAATCTATATCATACTCCCACATCCTCATCCTCTGAATCTACACAATACTCCCATTTGCTCATCCTCTGAATGTACACAATAATCCCACTTCCTCATCCTCCGAATCTATACCATACTCCCACTTCCTCATCCCCAGAATCTATACAATACTCTCATTTCCTCATCCTCTGAATCTATACCATACTCCCACTTCCTCATCCTCTGAATCTACATAATACTCCCACTTCGTCATCCTCTGAATCTATATCATACTCCCACTTCCTCATCCTCTGAATCTACACAATACTCCCACTTCCTCATCCCCAGAATCTATACAATACTCTCATTTCCTCATCCTCTGAATCTATACCATACTCCCACTTCCTCATCCTCTGAATCTACATAATACTCTCACTTCGTCATCCTCTGAATCTATATCATACTCCCACTTCCTCATCCTCTGAATCTACACAATACTCCCACTTCCTCATCCTCTGAATCTATATCATACTCCCACTTCCTCATCCTCTGAATCTACACAATTACTCCCACTTCCTCATCCTCTGAATCTATATCATACTCCCACTTCCTCATCCTCTGAATCTACACAATACTCCCATTTCCTCATCCTCTGAATGTACACAATAATCCCACTTCCTCATCCTCTGAATCTATACCGTACTCCCATTTCCTCATCCTCTGAGTCTGCACCATACTCCCATGACCTCATCCTCTGAATGTACACAATAATCCCACTTCCTCATCCTCCGAATCTATACCATACTCCCACTTCATCATCCCCAGAATCTATACAATACTCTCATTTCCTCATCCTCTGAATCTATACCATACTCCCACTTCCTCATCCTCTGAATCTACATAATACTCCCACTTCGCCATCCTCTGAATCTATATCATACTCCCACTTCCTCATCCTCTGAATCTACACAATACTCCCATTTCCTCATCCTCTGAATCTACACAATACTCCCACTTCCTCATCCTCTGAAGCTATACCATACTCCCACTTCCTCATCTTCAGAATATACACAATACGCCCACTTCCTCATCCTCGGTATCTACACCATTATCCCACTTCCTCATCCTCTGAATGTACACATTACTCCCATTTCCTCATCCTCTGTATGTACACAATAGTCCCACTTCCTCATCCTCTGAATCTATACCGGTCTCCCATTTCCTCATCCACTGAGTCTATACCATACTCCCACTTCCTCATCCTCCGAATCTATATAATACTCCCATTCCCTCATACTCTGAATCTACACCATTATCCCACTTCCTCATCCTCTGAATCTATACCATAATTCCACTTCCTCATCCTCTGAATCTATACCGTACTCATATTTACTCATCCTCTGAGTCTGTACCATACTTCCAATTCCTCATCTTCCGAATCTATATAAAACTCCCATTCTCTCCACCTCTGAACATACACCAGACTCCCACTTCCTCATCCTCTGTATCTACACCATAATGCCACTTCCTCATCTTCTCAGTCTATACCATACTCCCACTTCCTCATCCTCTGAATCTATATCATACTCCCACTTCCTCATCCTCTGAATCTACACAATACTCCCATTTCCTCATCCTCTGAATGTACACATTACTCCCATTTCCTCATCCTCTGTATGTAAAAAATAGTCCCACTTGCTCATCCTCTGAATCTATACCGGTCTCCCATTTCCTCATCCTCTGAGTCTGTACCATACTCCCATGTCCTCATCCTCTGAATGTACACAATAATCCCACTACCTCATCCTCTGAATCTATATCATACTCCGACTTCCTCATTCTCTGAATCTATATAATACTCCCATTCCCTCATCCTCTGAACCTACACCATTATCCCACTTCCTCTTCCTCTGAATGTACACAATATTCCCATTTCCTCATCCTCTGAATCTATACCATACTCTCATTTCCTCAACCTCTGAATCTATACCATACTCCCACTTCCTTATCCTCTGAATCTACAGAATACTCCCATTTCCTCATCCTCTGAATCTACACAATACTCCCATTTCCTCATCCTCTGAATCTATTCCGTACTCATATTTACTCATCCTCTGAGTCTGTACCATACTTCCAATTCCTCATCTTCCGAATCTATATAAAACTCCCATTCTCTCCACCTCTGAACATACACCAGACTCCCACTTCCTCATCCTCTGTATCTACACCATAATGCCACTTCCTCATCTTCTCAGTCTATACCATACTCCCACTTCCACATCCTCTGAATCTATATCATACTCCCACTTCCTCATCCTCTGAATCTACGCAATACTCCCATTTCCTCATCCTCTGAATGTACACAATAATCCCACTTCCTCATCCTCTGAATCTATACCGTACTCCCATTTCCTCATCCTCTGAGTCTGCACCATACTCCCACGTCCTCATCCTCTGAATGTACACAATATTCCCATTTCCTCATCCTCTGAATCTATATCATACTCCCACTTCCTCATCCTCTGAATCTACACAATACTCCCATTTCCTCATCCTCTGAATCTACATAATACTCCCACTTCCTCATCCTCTGAATCTATACCATACTCCCACTTCCTCATCTTCAGAATATACACAATACGTCCACTTCCTCATCCTCGGTATCTACACCATTATCCCACTTCCTCATCCTCTGAATGTACACATTACTCCCATTTCCTCATACTCTGTATGTACACAATAGTCCAACTTCCTCATCCTCTGAATCTATACCGGTCTCCCATTTCCTCATCCACTGAGTCTATACCATACTCCCACTTCCTCATCCTCCGAATCTATATAAAACTCCCATTCTCTCCACCTCTGAAGATACACCAGACTCCCACTTCCTCATTCACTGTATCTACACCATAATGCCACTTCCTCATCTTCTCAGTCTATACGATACTCCCACTTCCTCATCCTCTGAATCTATATCATACTCCCACTTCCTCATCCTCTGAATCTACATAATACTCCCACTTCGTCATCCTCTGAATCTACACAATACTCCCACTTCCTCATCCTCTGAATCTATACCATACTCCCACTTCCTCATCTTCAGAATATACACAATACGCCCACTTCCTCATGCTCGGTATCTACATCATTATCCCACTTCCCCATCCTCTGAATGTACACATTACTCCCATTTCCTCATCCTCTGTATGTACACAATAGTCCCACTTCCTCATCCTCTGAATCTATACCATAATCCCAATTCCTCATCCTCTGAATCTATACCGTACTCATATTTACTCATCCTCTGAGTCTGTACCACACTTCCAATTCCTCATCTTCCGAATCTATATAAAACTCCCATTCTCTCCACCTCTGAACATACACCAGACTCCCACTTCCTCATCCTCTGTATCTACACCATAATGCCACTTCCTCATCTTCTCAGTCTATACCATACTCCCACTTCCTCATCCTCTGAATCTATATCATACTCCCACTTCCTCATCCTCTGAATCTACACAATACTCCCATTTCCTCATCCTCTGAATGTACACAATAATCCCACTTCCTCATCCTCCGAATCTATACCATACTCCCACTTCCTCATCCCCAGAATCTATACAATACTCTCATTTCCTCATCCTCTGAATCTATACCATACTCCCACTTCCTCATCCTCTGAATCTACATAATACTCCCACTTCGTCATCCTCTGAATCTATATCATACTCACACTTCCTCATCCTCTGAATCTACACAATACTCCCACTTCCTCATCCTCTGAATCTATATCATACTCCCACTTCCTCAGCCTCTGAATCTATACCGTACTCATATTTACTCATCCTCTGAGTCTGTACCATACTTCCAATTCCTCATCTTCCGAATCTATATAAAACTCCCATTCTCTCCACCTCTGAACATACTCCAGCCTCCCACTTCCTCATCCTCTGTATCTACACCATAATGCCACTTCCTCATCTTCTCAGTCTATACCATACTCCCACTTCCTCATCCTCTGAATCTATATCATACTCCCACATCCTCATCCTCTGAATCTACACAATACTCCCATTTCCTCATCCTCTGAATGTACACAATAATCCCACTTCCTCATCCTCCGAATCTATACCATACTCCCACTTCCTCATCCCCAGAATCTATACAATACTCTCATTTCCTCATCCTCTGAATCTATACCATACTCCCACTTCCTCATCCTCTGAATCTAAATAATACTCCCACTTCGTCATCCTCTGAATCTATATCATACTCCCACTTCCTCATCCTCTGAATCTACACAATACTCCCACTTCCTCATCCTCTGAATCTATATCATACGCCCACTTCCTCATCCTCTGAATCTACACAATTACTCCCACTTCCTCATCCTCTGAATCTATATCATACTCCCACTTCCTCATCCTCTGAATCTACACAATACTCCCATTTCCTCATCCTCTGAATGTACACAATAATCCCACTTCCTCATCCTCTGAATCTATACCGTACTCCCATTTCCTCATCCTCTGAGTCTGCACCATACTCCCACGACCTCATCCTCTGAATGTACACAATACTCCCATTTCCTCATACTCTGAATGTACACAATAATCCCACTTCCTCATCCTCCGAATCTATACCATTATCCCACTTCCTCATCCTCTGAATCTATACCGTACTCATATTTACTCATCCTCTGAGTCTGTACCATACTTCCAATTCCTCATCTTCCGAATCTATATAAAACTCCCATTCTCTCCACCTCTGAACATACACCAGACTCCCACTTCCTCATCCTCTGTATCTACACCATAATGCCACTTCCTCATCTTCTCAGTCTATACCATACTCCCACTTCCTCATCCTCTGAATCTATATCATACTCCCACTTCCTCATCCTCTGAATCTACACAATACTCCCATTTCCTCATCCTCTGAATGTACACAGTAATCCCACTTCCTCATCCTCCAAATCTATACCATACTCCCACTTTCTCATCCCCAGAATCTATACAATACTCTCATTTCCTCA
This sequence comes from Hemitrygon akajei, assembly GCF_048418815.1. Lineage (NCBI taxonomy): Eukaryota > Metazoa > Chordata > Chondrichthyes > Myliobatiformes > Dasyatidae > Hemitrygon > Hemitrygon akajei. The sequence goes on from NC_133144.1 coordinate 13,462,764, forward strand.
TCCTCTGAATCTATACCATACTCCCACTTCCTCATCCTCTGAATCTACATAATACTCCCACTTCGTCATCCTCTGAATCTATATCATACTCCCACTTCCTCATCCTCTGAATCTACACAATACTCCCACTTCCTCATCCTCTGAATCTATATCATACTCCCACTTCCTCATCCTCTGAATCTACACAATTACTCCCACTTCCTCATCCTCTGAATCTATATCATACTCCCACTTCCTCATCCTCTGAATCTACACAATACTCCCATTTCCTCATCCTCTGAATGTACACAATAATCCCACTTCCTCATCCTCTGAATCTATACCGTACTCCCATTTCCTCATCCTCTGAGTCTGCACCATACTTCCACGACCTCATCCTCTGAATGTACACAATACTCCCATTTCCTCATACTCTGAATGTACACAATAATCCCACTTCCTCATCCTCTGAATCTACACAATACTCCCACTTCCTCATCCTCTGAATCTATACCATACTCCCACTTCCTCATCTTCAGAATATACACAATACGCGCACTTCCTCATCCTCGGTATCTACACCATTATCCCACTTCCTCATCCTCTGAATGTACACATTACTCCCATTTCCTCATCCTCTGTATGTACACAATAGTCCCACTTCCTCATCCTCCGAATCTATACCATAATCCCAATTCCTCATCCTCTGAATCTATACCGTACTCATATTTACTCATACTCTGAGTCTGTACCATACTTCCAATTCCTCATCTTCCGAATCTATATAAAACTCCCATTCTCTCCACCTCTGAACATACACCAGACTCCCACTTCCTCATCCTCTGTATCTACACCATAATGCCACTTCCTCATCTTCTCAGTCTATACCATACTCCCACTTCCTCATCCTCTGAATCTATATCATACTCCCACTTCCTCATCCTCTGAATCTACACAATACTCCCATTTCCTCATCCTCTGAATGTACACAATAATCCCACTTCCTCATCCTCCGAATCTATACCATACTCCCACTTCCTCATCCCCAGAATCTATACAATACTCTCATTTCCTCATCCTCTGAATCTATACCATACTCCCACTTCCTCATCCTCTGAATCTACATAATACTCCCACTTCGTCATCCTCTGAATCTATATCATACTCACACTTCCTCATCCTCTGAATCTACACAATACTCCCACTTCCTCATCCTCTGAATCTATATCATACTCCCACTTCCTCAGCCTCTGAATCTATACCGTACTCATATTTACTCATCCTCTGAGTCTGTACCATACTTCCAATTCCTCATCTTCCGAATCTATATAAAACTCCCATTCTCTCCACCTCTGAACATACTCCAGCCTCCCACTTCCTCATCCTCTGTATCTACACCATAATGCCACTTACTCATCTTCTCAGTCTATACCATACTCCCACTTCCTCATCCTCTGAATCTATATCATACTCCCACATCCTCATCCTCTGAATCTACACAATACTCCCATTTCCTCATCCTCTGAATGTACACAATAATCCCACTTCCTCATCCTCCGAATCTATACCATACTCCCACTTCCTCATCCCCAGAATCTATACAATACTCTCATTTCCTCATCCTCTGAATCTATACAATACTCCCACTTCGTCATCCTCTGAATCTATATCATACTCCCACTTCCTCATCCTCTGAATCTACACAATACTCCCACTTCCTCATCCTCTGAATCTATATCATACGCCCACTTCCTCATCCTCTGAATCTACACAATTACTCCCACTTCCTCATCCTCTGAATCTATATCATACTCCCACTTCCTCATCCTCTGAATCTACACAATAGTCCCATTTCCTCATCCTCTGAATGTACACAATAATCCCACTTCCTCATCCTCTGAATCTATACCGTACTCCCATTTCCTCATCCTCTGAGTCTGCACCATACTCCCACGACCTCATCCTCTGAATGTACACAATACTCCCATTTCCTCATACTCTGAATGTACACAATAATCCCACTCCTCATCCTCCGAATCTATACCATACTCCCACTTCCTCATCCCCAGAATCTATACAATACTCTAATTTCCTCATCCTCTGAATCTATACCATACTCCCACTTCGTCATCCTCTGAATCTATATCATACTCACACTTCCTCATCCTCTGAATCTACACAATACTCCCACTTCCTCATCCTCTGAATCTATATCATACTCCCACTTCCTCAGCCTCTGAATCTATACCGTACTCATATTTACTCATCCTCTGAGTCTGTACCATACTTCCAATTCCTCATCTTCCGAATCTATATAAAACTCCCATTCTCTCCACCTCTGAACATACTCCAGCCTCCCACTTCCTCATCCTCTGTATCTACACCATAATGCCACTTACTCATCTTCTCAGTCTATACCATACTCCCACTTCCTCATCCTCTGAATCTATATCATACTCCCACATCCTCATCCTCTGAATCTACACAATACTCCCATTTCCTCATCCTCTGAATGTACACAATAATCCCACTTCCTCATCCTCCGAATCTATACCATACTCCCACTTCCTCATCCCCAGAATCTATACAATACTCTCATTTCCTCATCCTCTGAATCTATACAATACTCCCACTTCGTCATCCTCTGAATCTATATCATACTCCCACTTCCTCATCCTCTGAATCTACACAATACTCCCACTTCCTCATCCTCTGAATCTATATCATACGCCCACTTCCTCATCCTCTGAATCTACACAATTACTCCCACTTCCTCATCCTCTGAATCTATATCATACTCCCACTTCCTCATCCTCTGAATCTACACAATAGTCCCATTTCCTCATCCTCTGAATGTACACAATAATCCCACTTCCTCATCCTCTGAATCTATACCGTACTCCCATTTCCTCATCCTCTGAGTCTGCACCATACTCCCACGACCTCATCCTCTGAATGTACACAATACTCCCATTTCCTCATACTCTGAATGTACACAATAATCCCACTCCTCATCCTCCGAATCTATACCATACTCCCACTTCCTCATCCCCAGAATCTATACAATACTCTAATTTCCTCATCCTCTGAATCTATACCATACTCCCACTTCCTCATCCTCTGAATCTACATAATACTCCCACTTCGTCATCCTCTGACTCTATATCATACTCCCACTTCCTCATCCTCTGAATCTACACAATACTCCCATTTCCTCATCCTCTGAATCTACACAATACTACCACTTCCTCATCCTCTGAATCTATACCATACTCCCACTTCCTCATCTTCAGAATATACACAATACGCGCACTTCCTCATCCTCGGTATCTTCACCATTATCCCACTTCCTCATCCTCTGAATGTACACATTACTCCCATTTCCTCATCCTCTGTATGTACACAATAGTCCCACTTCCTCATCCTCTGAATCTATACCGGTCTCCCATTTCCTCATCCACTGAGCCTATACCATACTCCCACTTCCTCATCCTCCGAATCTATATAATACTCCCTTTCCCTCATCCTCTGAATCTACACCATTATCCCACTTCCTCATCCTCTGAATGTACACAATATTCCCATTTCCTCATCCTCTGAATCTATACCATAATCCCACTTCCTCATCCTCTGAAGCTATACCGTACTCATATTTACTCATCCTCTGAGTCTGTACCATACTTCCAATTCCTCATCTTCCGAATCTATATAAAACTCCCATTCTCTCCACCTCTGAACATACACCAGACTCCCACTTCCTCATCCTCTGTATCTACACCATAATGCCACTTCCTCATCTTCTCAGTCTATACCATACTCCCACTTCCTCATCCTCTGAATCTATATCATACTCCCACTTCCTCATCCTCTGAATCTACACAATACTCCCATTTCCTCATCCTCTGAATGTACACAATAATCCCACTTCCTCATCCTCCGAATCTATACCATACTCCCACTTCCTCATCCCCAGAATCTATACAATACTCTCATTTCCTCATCCTCTGAATCTATACCATACTCCCACTTCCTCATCCTCTGAATCTATATCATACTCCCACTTCCTCATCCTCTGAATCTACACAATACTCCCACTTCCTCATCCTCTGAATCTATATCATACGCCCACTTCCTCATCCTCTGAATCTACACAATTACTCCCACTTCCTCATCCTCTGAATCTATATCATACTCCCACTTCCTCATCCTCTGAATCTACACAATAGTCCCATTTCCTCATCCTCTGAATGTACACAATAATCCCACTTCCTCATCCTCTGAATCTATACCGTACTCCCATTTCCTCATCCTCTGAGTCTGCACCATACTCCCACGACCTCATCCTCTGAATGTACACAATACTCCCATTTCCTCATACTCTGAATGTACACAATAATCCCACTCCTCATCCTCCGAATCTATACCATACTCCCACTTCCTCATCCCCAGAATCTATACAATACTCTAATTTCCTCATCCTCTGAATCTATACCATACTCCCACTTCCTCATCCTCTGAATCTACATAATACTCCCACTTCGTCATCCTCTGAATCTATATCATACTCCCACTTCCTCATCCTCTGAATCTACACAATACTCCCATTTCCTCATCCTCTGAATCTACACAATACTACCACTTCCTCATCCTCTGAATCTATACCATACTCCCACTTCCTCATCTTCAGAATATACACAATACGCGCACTTCCTCATCCTCGGTATCTTCACCATTATCCCACTTCCTCATCCTCTGAATGTACACATTACTCCCATTTCCTCATCCTCTGTATGTACACAATAGTCCCACTTCCTCATCCTCTGAATCTATACCGGTCTCCCATTTCCTCATCCACTGAGCCTATACCATACTCCCACTTCCTCATCCTCCGAATCTATATAATACTCCCTTTCCCTCATCCTCTGAATCTACACCATTATCCCACTTCCTCATCCTCTGAATGTACACAATATTCCCATTTCCTCATCCTCTGAATCTATACCATAATCCCACTTCCTCATCCTCTGAATCTATACCGTACTCATATTTACTCATCCTCTGAGTCTGTACCATACTTCCAATTCCTCATCTTCCGAATCTATATAAAACTCCCATTCTCTCCACCTCTGAACATACACCAGACTCCCACTTCCTCATCCTCTGTATCTACACCATAATGCCACTTCCTCATCTTCTCAGTCTATACCATACTCCCATTTCCTCATCCTCTGAATCTATATCATACTCCCACTTCCTCATCCTCTGAATCTACACAATACTCCCATTTCCTCATCCTCTGAATGTACACATTACTCCCATTTCCTCATCCTCTGTATGTAAACAATAGTCCCACTTGCTCATCCTCTGAATCTATACCGGTCTCCCATTTCCTCATCCTCTAAGTCTGTACCATACTCCCACCTCCTCATCCTCTGAATGTACACAATAATCCCAGTACCTCATCCTCTGAATCTATATCATACTCCAACTTCCTCATCCTCTGAATCTACACAATACTCCCATTTCCTCATCCTCTGAATGTACACAATAATCCCACTTCCTCATCCTCCGAATCTATACCATACTCCCACTTCCTCATCCCCAGAATCTATACAATACTCTCATTTCCTCATCCTCTGAATCTATACCATACTCCCACTTCCTCATCCTCTGAATCTACACAATACTCCCACTTCCTCATCCTCTGAATCTATACCATACTCCCACTTCCTCATCTTCAGAATATACACAATACGCGCACTTCCTCATCCTCGGTATCTACACCATTATCCCACTTCCTCATCCTCTGAATGTACACATTACTCCCATTTCCTCATCCTCTGTATGTACACAATAGTCCCACTTCCTCATCCTCCAAATCTATACCATAATCCCAATTCCTCATCCTCTGAATCTATACCGTACTCATATTTACTCATCCTCTGAGTCTGTACCATACTTCCAATTCCTCATCTTCCGAATCTATATAAAACTCCCATTCTCTCCACCTCTGAACATACACCAGACTCCCACTTCCTCATCCTCTGTATCTACACCATAATGCCACTTCCTCATCTTCTCAGTCTATACCATACTCCCACTTCCTCATCCTCTCAATCTATATCATACTCCCACTTCCTCATCCTCTGAATCTACACAATACTCCCATTTCCTCATCCTCTGAATGTACACAGTAATCCCACTTCCTCATCCTCCGAATCTATACCATACTCCCACTTTCTCATCCACAGAATCTATACAATACTCTCATTTCCTCATCCTCTGAATCTATACCATACTCCCACTTCCTCATCCTCTGAATCTACATAATACTCCCACTTCGTCATCCTCTGAATCTATATCATACTCCCACTTCCTCATCCTCTGAATCTACACAATACTCCCACTTCCTCATCCTCTGAATCTATATCATACTCCCACTTCCTCATCCTCTGAATCTATATCATACTCCCACTTCCTCATCCTCTGAATCTATATCATACTCCCACTTCCTCATCCTCTGAATCTACACAATACTCCCATTTCCTCATCCTCTGAATGTACACAATAATCCCACTTCCTCATCCTCTGAATCTATACCGTACTCCCATTTCCTCATCCTCTGAGTCTGCACCATACTTCCACGACCTCATCCTCTGAATGTACACAATACTCCCATTTCCTCATACTCTGAATGTACACAATAATCCCACTTCCTCATCCTCTGAATCTACACAATACTCCCACTTCCTCATCCTCTGAATGTACACAATACTCCCATTTCCTCATCCTCTGAATCTACATAATACTCCCACTTCCTCATCCTCTGAATCTATACCATACTCCCACTTCCTCATCTTCAGAATATACACAATACGCGCACTTCCTCATCCTCCGTATCTACACCATTATCCCACTTCCTCATCCTCTGAATGTACACATTACTCCCATTTCCTCATCCTCTGTATGTACACAATAGTCCCACTTCCTCATCCTCCGAATCTATACCATAATCCCAATTCCTCATCCTCTGAATCTATACCGTACTCATATTTACTCATACTCTGAGTCTGTACCATACTTCCAATTCCTCATCTTCCGAATCTATATAAAACTCCCATTCTCTCCACCTCTGAACATACACCAGACTCCCACTTCCTCATCCTCTGTATCTACACCATAATGCCACTTCCTCATCTTCTCAGTCTATACCATACTCCCACTTCCTCATCCTCTGAATCTATATCATACTCCCACATCCTCATCCTCTGAATCTACACAATACTCCCATTTCCTCATCCTCTGAATGTACACAATAATCCCACTTCCTCATCCTCCGAATCTATACCATACTCCCACTTCCTCATCCCCAGAATCTATACAATACTCTCATTTCCTCATCCTCTGAATCTATACAATACTCCCACTTCCTCATCCTCTGAATCTACATAATACTCCCACTTCGTCATCCTCTGAATCTATATCATACTCCCGCTTCCTCATCCTCTGAATCTACACAATACTCCCACTTCCTCATCCTCTGAATCTATATCATACGCCCACTTCCTCATCCTCTGAATCTACACAATTACTCCCACTTCCTCATCCTCTGAATCTATATCATACTCCCACTTCCTCATCCCCAGAATCTATACAATACTCTAATTTCCTCATCCTCTGAATGTACACAATAATCCCACTTCCTCATCCTCTGAATCTATACCGTACTCCCATTTCCTCATCCTCTGAGTCTGCACCATACTCCCACGACCTCATCCTCTGAATGTACACAATACTCCCATTTCCTCATACTCTGAATGTACACAATAATCCCACTCCTCATCCTCCGAATCTATACCATACTCCCACTTCCTCATCCCCAGAATCTATACAATACTCTAATTTCCTCATCCTCTGAATCTATACCATACTCCCACTTCCTCATCCTCTGAATCTACATAATACTCCCACTTCGTCATCCTCTGAATCTATATCATACTCCCACTTCCTCATCCTCTGAATCTACACAATACTCCCATTTCCTCATCCTCTGAATCTACACAATACTACCACTTCCTCATCCTCTGAATCTATACCATACTCCCACTTCCTCATCTTCAGAATATACACAATACGCGCACTTCCTCATCCTCGGTATCTACACCATTATCCCACTTCCTCATCCTCTGAATGTACACATTACTCCCATTTCCTCATCCTCTGTATGTACACAATAGTCCCACTTCCTCATCCTCTGAATCTATACCGGTCTCCCATTTCCTCATCCACTGAGCCTATACCATACTCCCACTTCCTCTTCCTCCGAATCTATATAATACTCCCTTTCCCTCATCCTCTGAATCTACACCATTATCCCACTTCCTCATCCTCTGAATGTACACAATATTCCCATTTCCTCATCCTCTGAATCTATACCATAATCCCACTTCCTCATCCTCTGAATCTATACCGTACTCATATTTACTCATCCTCTGAGTCTGTACCATACTTCCAATTCCTCATCTTCCGAATCTATATAAAACTCCCATTCTCTCCACCTCTGAACATACACCAGACTCCCACTTCCTCATCCTCTGTATCTACACCATAATGCCACTTCCTCATCTTCTCAGTCTATACCATACTCCCACTTCCTCATCCTCTGAATCTATATCATACTCCCACTTCCTCATCCTCTGAATCTACACAATACTCCCATTTCCTCATCCTCTGAATGTACACATTACTCCCATTTCCTCATCCTCTGTATGTAAACAATAGTCCCACTTGCTCATCCTCTGAATCTATACCGGTCTCCCATTTCCTCATCCTCTAGGTCTGTACCATACTCCCACCTCCTCATCCTCTGAATGTACACAATAATCCCACTACCTCATCCTCTGAATCTATATCATACTCCAACTTCCTCATCCTCTGAATCTACACAATACTCCCATTTCCTCATCCTCTGAATGTACACAATAATCCCACTTCCTCATCCTCCGAATCTATACCATACTCCCACTTCCTCATCCCCAGAATCTATACAATACTCTCATTTCCTCATCCTCTGAATCTATACCATACTCCCACTTCCTCATCCTCTGAATCTACACAATACTCCCACTTCCTCATCCTCTGAATCTATACCATACTCCCACTTCCTCATCTTCAGAATATACACAATACGCGCACTTCCTCATCCTCGGTATCTACACCATTATCCCACTTCCTCATCCTCTGAATGTACACATTACTCCCATTTCCTCATCCTCTGTATGTACACAATAGTCCCACTTCCTCATCCTCCAAATCTATACCATAATCCCAATTCCTCATCCTCTGAATCTATACCGTACTCATATTTACTCATCCTCTGAGTCTGTACCATACTTCCAATTCCTCATCTTCCGAATCTATATAAAACTCCCATTCTCTCCACCTCTGAACATACACCAGACTCCCACTTCCTCATCCTCTGTATCTACACCATAATGCCACTTCCTCATCTTCTCAGTCTATACCATACTCCCACTTCCTCATCCTCTGAATCTATATCATACTCCCACTTCCTCATCCTCTGAATCTACACAATACTCCCATTTCCTCATCCTCTGAATGTACACAATAATCCCACTTCCTCATCATCCGAATCTATACCATACTCCCACTTCCTCATCCCCAGAATCTATACAATACTCTCATTTCCTCATCCTCTGAATCTATACCATACTCCCACTTCCTCATCCTCTGAATCTACATAATACTCCCACTTCGTCATCCTCTGAATCTATATCATACTCACACTTCCTCATCCTCTGAATCTACACAATACTCCCATTTCCTCATCCTCTGAATCTACACAATACTCCCACTTCCTCATCCTCTGAATCTATACCATACTCCCACTTCCTCATCTTCAGAATATACACAATACGCGCACTTCCTCATCCTCGGTATCTACACCATTATCCCACTTCCTCATCCTCTGAATGTACACATTACTCCCATTTCCTCATCCTCTGTATGTACACAATAGTCCCACTTCCTCATCCTCCAAATCTATACCATAATCCCAATTCCTCATCCTCTGAATCTATACCGTACTCATATTTACTCATCCTCTGAGTCTGTACCATACTTCCAATTCCTCATCTTCCGAATCTATATAAAACTCCCATTCTCTCCACCTCTGAACATACACCAGACTCCCACTTCCTCATCCTCTGTATCTACACCATAATGCCACTTCCTCATCTTCTCAGTCTATACCATACTCCCACTTCCTCATCCTCTGAATCTATATCATACTCCCACTTCCTCATCCTCTGAATCTACACAATACTCCCATTTCCTCATCCTCTGAATGTACACAATAATCCCACTTCCTCATCCTCTGAATCTATATCATACTCCCACTTCCTCATCCTCTGAATCTACACAATACTCCCATTTCCTCATCCTCTGAATGTACACAATAATCCCACTTCCTCATCCTCTGAATCTATACCGTACTCCCATTTCCTCATCCTCTGAGTCTGCACCATACTCCCACGACCTCATCCTCTGAATGTACACAATACTCCCATTTCCTCATACTCTGAAGGTACACAATAATCCCACTTCCTCATCCTCCGAATCTATACCATAATCCCACTTCCTCATCCTCTGAATCTATACCGTACTCATATTTACTCATCCTCTGAGTCTGTACCATACTTCCAATTCCTCATCTTCCGAATCTATATAAAACTCCCATTCTCTCCACCTCTGAACATACACCAGACTCCCACTTCCTCATCCTCTGTATCTACACCATAATGCCACTTCCTCATCTTCTCAGTCTATACCATACTCCCACTTCCTCATCCTCTGAATCTATATCATACTCGCACTTCCTCATCCTCTGAATCTACACAATACTCCCATTTCCTCATCCTCTGAATGTACACAGTAATCCCACTTCCTCATCCTCCGAATCTATACCATACTCCCACTTTCTCATCCCCAGAATCTATACAATACTCTCATTTCCTCATCCTCTGAATCTATACCATACTCCCACTTCCTCATCCTCTGAATCTACATAATACTCCCACTTCGTCATCCTCTGAATCTATATCATACTCCCACTTCCTCATACTCTGAATCTACACAATACTCCCACTTCCTCATCCTCTGAATCTATATCATACTCACACTTCCTCATCCTCTGAATCTACACAATTACTCCCACTTCCTCATCCTCTGAATCTATATCATACTCCCACTTCCTCATCCTCTGAATCTACACAATACTCCCATTTCCTCATCCTCTGAATGTACACAATAATCCCACTTCCTCATCCTCTGAATCTATACCGTACTCCCATTTCCTCATCCTCTGAGTCTGCACCATACTCCCACGACCTCATCCTCTGAATGTACACAATACTCCCATTTCCTCATACTCTGAATGTACACAATAATCCCACTTCCTCATCCTCCGAATCTATACCATACTCCCACTTCCTCATCCCCAGAATCTATACAATACTCTCATTTCCTCATCCTCTGAATCTATACCATACTCCCACTTCCTCATCCTCTGAATCTACATAATACTCCCACTTCGTCATCCTCTGAATCTATATCATACTCCCACTTCCTCATCCTCTGAATCTACACAATACTCCCATTTCCTCATCCTCTGAATCTACACAATACTCCCACTTCCTCATCCTCTGAATCTATACCATACTCCCACTTCCTCATCTTCAGAATATACACAATACGCGCACTTCCTCATCCTCGGTATCTACACCATTATCCCACTTCCTCATCCTCTGAATGTACACATTACTCCCATTTCCTCATCCTCTGTATGTACACAATAGTCCCACTTCCTCATCCTCCGAATCTATACCATAATCCCACTTCCTCATCCTCTGAATCTATACCGTACTCATATTTACTCATCCTCTGAGTCTGTACCATACTTCCAATTCCTCATCTTCCGAATCTATATAAAACTCCCATTCTCTCCACCTCTGAACATACACCAGACTCCCACTTCCTCATCCTCTGTATCTACACCATAATGCCACTTCCTCATCTTCTCAGTCTATACCATACTCCCACTTCCTCATCCTCTGAATCTATATCATACTCCCACTTCCTCATCCTCTGAATCTACACAATACTCCCATTTCCTCATCCTCTGAATGTACACAATAATCCCACTTCCTCATCCTCCGAATCTATACCATACTCCCACTTCCTCATCCCCAGAATCTATACAATACTCTCATTTCCTCATCCTCTGAATCCATACCATACTCCCACTTCCTCATCCTCTGAATCTACATAATACTCCCACTTCATCATCCTCTGAATCTATATCATACTCCCACTTCCTCATACTCTGAATCTACACAATACTCCCACTTCCTCATCCTCTGAATCTATATCATACTCCCACTTCCTCATCCTCTGAATCTATACCGTACTCATATTTACTCATCCTCTGAGTCTGTACCATACTTCCAATTCCTCATCTTCCGAATCTATATAAAACTCCCATTCTCTCCACCTCTGAACATACACCAGACTCCCACTTCCTCATCCTCTGTATCTACACCATAATGCCACTTCCTCATCTTCTCAGTCTATACCATACTCCCACTTCCTCATCCTCTGAATCTACACAATACTCCCATTTCCTCATCCTCTGAATGTACACAATAACCCCACTTCCTCATCCTCCGAATCTATACCATACTCCCACTTCCTCATCCCCAGAATCTATACAATACTCTCATTTCCTCATCCTCTGAATCCATACCATACTCCCACTTCCTCATCCTCTGAATCTACATAATACTCCCACTTCGTCATCCTCTGAATCTATATCATACTCCCACTTCCTCATCCTCTGAATCTACACAATACTCCCACTTCCTCATCCTCTGAATCTATATCATACTCCCACTTCCTCATCCTCTGAATCTACACAATTACTCCCACTTCCTCATCCTCTGAATCTATATCATACTCCCACTTCCTCATCCTCTGAATCTACACAATACTCCCATTTCCTCATCCTCTGAATGTACACAATAATCCCACTTCCTCATCCTCTGAATCTATACCGTACTCCCATTTCCTCATCCTCTGAGTCTGCACCATACTCCCACGACCTCATCCTCTGAATGTACACAATACTCCCATTTCCTCATACTCTGAATGTACACAATAATCCCACTTCCTCATCCTCCGAATCTATACCATAATCCCACTTCCTCATCCTCTGAATCTATACCGTACTCATATTTACTCATCCTCTGAGTCTGTACCATACTTCCAATTCCTCATCTTCCGAATCTATATAAAACTCCCATTCTCTCCACCTCTGAACATACACCAGACTCCCACTTCCTCATCCTCTGTATCTACACCATAATGCCACTTCCTCATGTTCTCAGTCTATACCATACTCCCACTTCCTCATCCTCTGAATCTATATCATACTCCCACTTCCTCATCCTCTGAATCTACACAATACTCCCATTTCCTCATCCTCTGAATGTACACAGTAATCCCACTTCCTCATCCTCCGAATCTATACCATACTCCCACTTTCTCATCCCCAGAATCTATACAATACTCTCATTTCCTCATCCTCTGAATCTATACCATACTACCACTTCCTCATCCTCTGAATCTACATAATACTCCCACTTCGTCATCCTCTGAATCTATATCATACTCCCACTTCCTCATCCTCTGAATCTACACAATACTCCCACTTCCTCATCCTCTGAATCTATATCATACTCCCACTTCCTCATCCTCTGAATCTATATCATACTCCCACTTCCTCATCCTCTGAATCTACACAATTACTCCCACTTCCTCATCCTCTGAATCTATATCATACTCCCACTTCCTCATCCTCTGAATCTACACAATACTCCCATTTCCTCATCCTCTGAATGTACACAATAATCCCACTTCCTCATCCTCTGAATCTATACCGTACTCCCATTTCCTCATCCTCTGAGTCTGCACCATACTCCCACGACCTCATCCTCTGAATGTACACAATACTCCCATTTCCTCATACTCTGAATGTACACAATAATCCCACTTCCTCATCCTCCGAATCTATACCATACTCCCACTTCCTCATCCCCAGAATCTATACAATACTCTCATTTCCTCATCCTCTGAATCTATACCATACTCCCACTTCCTCATCCTCTGAATCTACATAATACTCCCACTTCGTCATCCTCTGAATCTATATCATACTCCCACTTCCTCATCCTCTGAATCTACACAATACTCCCATTTCCTCATCCTCTGAATCTACACAATACTCCCACTTCCTCATCCTCTGAATCTATACCATACTCCCACTTCCTCATCTTCAGAATATACACAATACGCGCACTTCCTCATCCTCGGTATCTACACCATTATCCCACTTCCTCATCCTCTGAATGTACACATTACTCCCATTTCCTCATCCTCTGTATGTACACAATAGTCCCACTTCCTCATCCTCCGAATCTATACCATAATCCCACTTCCTCATCCTCTGAATCTATACCGTACTCATATTTACTCATCCTCTGAGTCTGTACCATACTTCCAATTCCTCATCTTCCGAATCTATATAAAACTCCCATTCTCTCCACCTCTGAACATACACCAGACTCCCACTTCCTCATCCTCTGTATCTACACCATAATGCCACTTCCTCATCTTCTCAGTCTATACCATACTCCCACTTCCTCATCCTCTGAATCTATATCATACTCCCACTTCCTCATCCTCTGAATCTACACAATACTCCCATTTCCTCATCCTCTGAATGTACACAATAATCCCACTTCCTCATCCTCCGAATCTATACCATACTCCCACTTCCTCATCCCCAGAATCTATACAATACTCTCATTTCCTCATCCTCTGAATCCATACCATACTCCCACTTCCTCATCCTCTGAATCTACATAATACTCCCACTTCATCATCCTCTGAATCTATATCATACTCCCACTTCCTCATACTCTGAATCTACACAATACTCCCACTTCCTCATCCTCTGAATCTATATCATACTCCCACTTCCTCATCCTCTGAATCTACACAATTACTCCCACTTCCTCATCCTCTGAATCTATATCATACTCCCACTTCCTCATCCTCTGAATCTACACAATACTCCCATTTCCTCATCCTCTGAATGTACACAATAATCCCACTTCCTCATCCTCTGAATCTATACCGTACTCCCATTTCCTCATCCTCTGAGTCTGCACCATACTCCCACGACCTCATCCTCTGAATGTACACAATACTCCCATTTCCTCATACTCTGAATGTACACAATAATCCCACTTCCTCATCCTCCGAATCTATACCATACTCCCACTTCCTCATCCCCAGAATCTATACAATACACTAATTTCCTCATCCTCTGAATCTATACCATACTCCCACTTCCTCATCCTCTGAATCTACATAATACTCCCACTTCGTCATCCTCTGAATCTATATCATACTCCCAATTCCTCATCCTCTGAATCTACACAATACTCCCATTTCCTCATCCTCTGAATCTACACAATACTACCACTTCCTCATCCTCTGAATCTATACCATACTCCCACTTCCTCATCTTCAGAATATACACAATACGCGCACTTCCTCATCCTCGGTATCTACACCATTATCCCACTTCCTCATCCTCTGAATGTACACATTACTCCCATTTCCTCATCCTCTGTATGTACACAATAGTCCCACTTCCTCATCCTCTGAATCTATACCGGTCTCCCATTTCCTCATCCACTGAGTCTATACCATACTCCCACTTCCTCATCCTCCGAATCTATATAATACTCCCTTTCCCTCATCCTCTGAATCTACACCATTATCCCACTTCCTCATCCTCTGAATGTACACAATATTCCCATTTCCTCATCCTCTGAATCTATACCATAATCCCACTTCCTCATCCTCTGAATCTATACCGTACTCATAGTTACTCATCCTCTGAGTCTGTACCATACTTCCAATTCCTCATCTTCCGAATCTATATAAAACTCCCATTCTCTCCACCTCTGAACATACACCAGACTCCCACTTCCTCATCCTCTGTATCTACACCATAATGCCACTTCCTCATCTTCTCAGTCTATACCATACTCCCACTTCCTCATCCTCTGAATCTATATCATACTCCCACTTCCTCATCCTCTGAATCTACACAATACTCCCATTTCCGCATCCTCTGAATGTACACATTACTCCCATTTCCTCATCCTCTGTATGTAAACAATAGTCCCACTTGCTCATCCTCTGAATCTATACCGGTCTCCCATTTCCTCATCCTCTGAGACTGTACCATACTCCCACCTCCTCATCCTCTGAATGTACACAATAATCCCACTACCTCATCCTCTGAATCTATATCATACTCCAACTTCCTCATCCTCTGAATCTACACAATACTCCCATTTCCTCATCCTCTGAATGTACACAATAATCCCACTTCCTCATCCTCCGAATCTATACCATACTCCCACTTCCTCATCCCCAGAATCTTTACAATACTCACATTTCCTCAACCTCTGAATCTATAACATACTCCCACTTCCTCATCCTCTGAATCTACAGAATACTCCCATTTCCTCATCCTCTGAATCTACACAATACTCCCATTTCCTCTTCCTCTGAATCTACACAATACTCCCATTTCCTCATCCCCTGAATCTACACCATACTCCCACTTCCTCATCCTCTGAATCTATACAATACTCCCATTTCCTCATCCACTGAATCTATAGCGTACTCCAATTTCCTCATCCTCTGAATCTATACCATGCTCCAACTTCCTCATGCTCTGAATCTAAACCATACTCCCAATTCGTCATCCGCTGAATGTACACAATACTCCCATTTCGTCATCCTCTGAATGTACACATAAATCCCACTTACTCATCCACTGAATCTACACAATACTCCCATTTCCTCATCCACTGAATCTATAGCGTACTCCAATTTCCTCATCCTCTGAATCTAAACCATACTCCCACTTCCTCATCCTCTGAATGTACACAATACTCCCATTTCGTCATCCTCTGAATGTACACAATAATCCCTCTTCCTCATCCTCTGAATCTATACCATACTCCCACTTCCTCATCTTCAGAATATACACAATACGCCCACTTCCTCATCCTCGGTATCTACATCATTATCCCACTTCCCCATCCTCTGAATGTACACATTACTCCCATTTCCTCATCCTCTGTATGTACACAATAGTCCCACTTCCTCATCCTCTGAATCTATACCATAAACCCACTTCCTCATCCTCTGAATCTATACCGTACTCATATTTACTCATCCTCTGAGTCTGTACCACACTTCCAATTCCTCATCTTCCGAATCTATATAAAACTCCCATTCTCTCCACCTCTGAACATACACCAGACTCCCACTTCCTCATCCTCTGTATCTACACCATAATGCCACTTCCTCATCCTCTGAATCTATATTGTGCTCCCACTTCGTCATCCTCTGAATGTACACAATACTCCCATTTCCTCATCCTCTGAATGTACACAATAATCCCACTTCCTCATCCTCTGAATCTATATTATACTCCCATTTCCTCATCCTCTGAATCTACACAATACTCCCACTTCGTCATCCTCTGAATCTACACAATACTCCCATTTCGTCATCCTCTATATGTACACAATAATCCCACTTCCTTATCCTCTGAATCTATACCGTACTCCCATTTCCTCACCCTCTGAGTCTGTACCATACTCCCACGTCCTCATCCTCTGAATGTACACAATACTCCCATTTCCTCATCCTCTGAATGTACACAATAATACCACTTCCTCAACCTCCGAATCTATACCATACTCCCACTTCCTCATCCCCAGAATCTATACAATACTCTCATTTCCTCAACCTCTGAATCTATACCATACTCCCACTTCCTCATCCTCTGAATCTATATCATACTCCCACTTCCTCATCCTCTGAATCTACACAATACTCCCATTTCCTCATCCTCTGAATCTACACAATACTCCCACTTCCTCATCCTCTGAATCTATACCATACTCCCACTTCCTCATCTTCAGAATATACACAATACGCCCACTTCCTCATCCTCGGTATCTACACCATTATCCCACTTCCTCATCCTCTGAATGTACACATTACTCCCATTTCCTCATCCTCTGTATGTACACAATAGTCCCACTTGCTCATCCCCAGAATCTATACAATACTCTCATTTCCTCATCCTCTGAATCCATACCATACTCCCACTTCCTCATCCTCTGAATCTACACAATACGCCCACTTCCTCATCCTCGGTATCTACAACATTATCCCACTTCCTCATCCTCTGAATGTACACATTACTCCCATTTCCTCATCCTCTGTATGTACACAATAGTCCCACTTGCTCATCCCCAGAATCTATACAATACTCTCATTTCCTCATCCTCTGAATCTATACCATACTCCCACTTCCTCATCCCCAGAATCTATAGAGTACTCTCATTTCCTCATCCTCTGAATCTATACCGTACTCCCATTTCCTCATCCTCTGAGTCTGTACCATACTCCCACGTCCTCATCCTCTGAATGTAGACAATACTCCCATTTCCTCATCCTCTGAATGTTCACAATAATCCCACTTACTCATCCTCTGAATCTATATCATACTCTGAATTCCTCATCCTCTGAATCTATATAATACTCCCATTCCCTCATCCTCTGAACCTACACCATTATCCCACTTCCTCTTCCTCTGAATGTACACAATATTCCCATTTCCTCATCCTCTGAATCCATACCATACTCACATTTCCTCAACCTCTGAATCTATAACATACTCCCACTTCCTCATCCTCTGAATCTACAGAATACTCCCATTTCCTCATCCTCTGAATCTACACAATACTCCCATTTCCTCTTCCTCTGAATCTACACAATACTCCCATTTCCTCATCCCCTGAATCTACACCATACTCCCACTTCCTCATCCTCTGAATCTATACAATACTCCCATTTCCTCATCCACAGAATCTATAGCGTACTCCAATTTCCTCATCCTCTGAATCTATACCATGCTCCAACTTCCTCATGCTCTGAATCTAAACCATACTCCCAATTCGTCATCCGCTGAATGTACACAATACTCCCATTTCGTCATCCTCTGAATGTACACATAAATCCCACTTACTCATCCACTGAATCTACACAATACTCCCATTTCCTCATCCACTGAATCTATAGCGTACTCCAATTTCCTCATCCTCTGAATCTAAACCATACTCCCACTTCCTCATCCTCTGAATGTACACAATACTCCCATTTCGTCATCCTCTGAATGTACACAATAATCCCTCTTCCTCATCCTCTGAATCTATACCATACTCCCACTTCCTCATCTTCAGAATATACACAATACGCCCACTTCCTCATCCTCGGTATCTACATCATTATCCCACTTCCCCATCCTCTGAATGTACACATTACTCCCATTTCCTCATCCTCTGTATGTACACAATAGTCCCACTTCCTCATCCTCTGAATCTATACCATAAACCCACTTCCTCATCCTCTGAATCTATACCGTTCTCATATTTACTCATCCTCTGAGTCTGTACCACACTTCCAATTCCTCATCTTCCGAATCTATATAAAACTCCCATTCTCTCCACCTCTGAACATACACCAGACTCCCACTTCCTCATCCTCTGTATCTACACCATAATGCCACTTCCTCATCCTCTGAATCTATATTGTGCTCCCACTTCGTCATCCTCTGAATGTACACAATACTCCCATTTCCTCATCCTCTGAATGTACACAATAATCCCACTTCCTCATCGTCTGAATCTATATTATACTCCCATTTCCTCATCCTCTGAATCTACACAATACTCCCACTTCGTCATCCTCTGAATCTACACAATACTCCCATTTCGTCATCCTCTATATGTACACAATAATCCCACTTCCTTATCCTCTGAATCTATACCGTACTCCCATTTCCTCACCCTCTGAGTCTGTACCATACTCCCACGTCCTCATCCTCTGAATGTACACAATACTCCCATTTCCTCATCCTCTGAATGTACACAATAATACCACTTCCTCAACCTCCGAATCTATACCATACTCCCACTTCCTCATCCCCAGAATCTATACAATACTCTCATTTCCTCAACCTCTGAATCTATACCATACTCCCACTTCCTCATCCTCTGAATCTATATCATACTCCCACTTCCTCATCCTCTGAATCTACAAAATACTCCCATTTCCTCATCCTCTGAATCTACACAATACTCCCACTTCCTCATCCTCTGAATCTATACCATACTCCCACTTCCTCATCTTCAGAATATACACAATACGCCCACTTCCTCATCCTCGGTATCTACACCATTATCCCACTTCCTCATCCTCTGAATGTACACATTACTCCCATTTCCTCATCCTCTGTATGTACACAATAGTCCCACTTGCTCATCCCCAGAATCTATACAATACTCTCATTTCCTCATCCTCTGAATCCATACCATACTCCCACTTCCTCATCCTCTGAATCTACATAATACTCCCACTTCGTCATCCTCTGAATCTATATCATACTCCCACTTCCTCATCCTCTGAATCTACACAATATTCCCACTTCCTCATCCTCTGAATCTATATCATACTCCCACTTCCTCATCCTCTGAATCTACACAATTACTCCCACTTCCTCATCCTCTGAATCTATATCATACTCCCACTTCCTCATCCTCTGAATCTACACAATACTCTCATTTCCTCATCCTCTGAATGTACACAATAATCCCACTTCCTCATCCTCTGAATCTATACCGTACTCCCATTTCCTCATCCTCTGAGTCTGCACCATACTCCCATGACCTCATCCTCTGAATGTACACAATACTCCCATTTCCTCATACTCTGAATGTACACAATAATCCCACTTCCTCATCCTCCGAATCTATACCATACTCCCACTTCCTCATCCCCAGAATCTATACAATACTCTAATTTCCTCATCCTCTGAATCTATACCATACTCCCACTTCCTCATCCTCTGAATCTACATAATACTCCCACTTCGTCATCCTCTGAATCTATATCATACTCCCACTTCCTCATCCTCTGAATCTACACAATACTCCCATTTCCTCATCCTCTGAATCTACACAATACTACCACTTCCTCATCCTCTGAATCTATACCATACTCCCACTTCCTCATCTTCAGAATATACACAATACGCGCACTTCCTCATCCTCGGTATCTACACCATTATCCCACTTCCTCATCCTCTGATTGTACACATTACTCCCATTTCCTCATCCTCTGTATGTACACAATAGTCCCACTTCCTCATCCTCTGAATCTATACCGGTCTCCCATTTCCTCATCCACTGAGCCTATACCATACTCCCACTTCCTCATCCTCCGAATCTATATAATACTCCCTTTCCCTCATCCTCTGAATCTACACCATTATCCCACTTCCTCATCCTCTGAATGTACACAATATTCCAATTTCCTCATCCTCTGAATCTATACCATAATCCCACTTCCTCATCCTCTGAATCTATACCGTACTCATATTTACTCATCCTCTGAGTCTGTACCATACTTCCAATTCCTCATCTTCCGAATCTATATAAAACTCCCATTCTCTCCACCTCTGAACAATCACCAGACTCCCACTTCCTCATCCTCTGTATCTACACCATAATGCCACTTCCTCATCTTCTCAGTCTATACCATACTCCCACTTCCTCATCCTCTGAATCTATATCATACTCCCACTTCCTCATCCTCTGAATCTACACAATACTCCCATTTCCTCATCCTCTGAATGTACACATTACTCCCATTTCCTCATCCTCTGTATGTAAACAATACTCCCACTTGCTCATCCTCTGAATCTATACCGGTCTCCCATTTCCTCATCCTCTAGGTCTGTACCATACTCCCACCTCCTCATCCTCTGAATGTACACAATAATCCCACTACCTCATCCTCTGAATCTATATCATACTCCAACTTCCTCATCCTCTGAATCTACACAATACTCCCATTTCCTCATCCTCTGAATGTACACAATAATCCCACTTCCTCATCCTCCGAATCTATACCATACTCCCACTTCCTCATCCCCAGAATCTATACAATACTCTCATTTCCTCATCCTCTGAATCTATACCATACTCCCACTTCCTCATCCTCTGAATCTACATAATACTCCCACTTCGTCATCGTCTGAATCTATATCATACTCCCACTTCCTCATCCTCTGAATCTACACAATACTCCCACTTCCTCATCTTCAGAATATACACAATACGCCCACTTCCTCATCCTCGGTATCTACATCATTATCCCACTTCCCCATCCTCTGAATGTACACATTACTCCCATTTCCTCATCCTCTGTATGTACACAATAGTCCCACTTCCTCATCCTCTGAATCTATACCATAAACCCACTTCCTCATCCTCTGAATCTATACCGTTCTCATATTTACTCATCCTCTGAGTCTGTACCACACTTCCAATTCCTCATCTTCCGAATCTATATAAAACTCCCATTCTCTCCACCTCTGAACATACACCAGACTCCCACTTCCTCATCCTCTGTATCTACACCATAATGCCACTTCCTCATCCTCTGAATCTATATTGTGCTCCCACTTCGTCATCCTCTGAATGTACACAATACTCCCATTTCCTCATCCTCTGAATGTACACAATAATCCCACTTCCTCATCGTCTGAATCTATATTATACTCCCATTTCCTCATCCTCTGAATCTACACAATACTCCCACTTCGTCATCCTCTGAATCTACACAATACTCCCATTTCGTCATCCTCTATATGTACACAATAATCCCACTTCCTTATCCTCTGAATCTATACCGTACTCCCATTTCCTCACCCTCTGAGTCTGTACCATACTCCCACGTCCTCATCCTCTGAATGTACACAATACTCCCATTTCCTCATCCTCTGAATGTACACAATAATACCACTTCCTCAACCTCCGAATCTATACCATACTCCCACTTCCTCATCCCCAGAATCTATACAATACTCTCATTTCCTCAACCTCTGAATCTATACCATACTCCAACTTCCTCATCCTCTGAATCTATATCATACTCCCACTTCCTCATCCTCTGAATCTACAAAATACTCCCATTTCCTCATCCTCTGAATCTACACAATACTCCCACTTCCTCATCCTCTGAATCTATACCATACTCCCACTTCCTCATCTTCAGAATATACACAATACGCCCACTTCCTCATCCTCGGTATCTACACCATTATCCCACTTCCTCATCCTCTGAATGTACACATTACTCCCATTTCCTCATCCTCTGTATGTACACAATAGTCCCACTTGCTCATCCCCAGAATCTATACAATACTCTCATTTCCTCATCCTCTGAATCCATACCATACTCCCACTTCCTCATCCTCTGAATCTACATAATACTCCCACTTCGTCATCCTCTGAATCTATATCATACTCCCACTTCCTCATCCTCTGAATCTACACAATATTCCCACTTCCTCATCCTCTGAATCTATATCATACTCCCACTTCCTCATCCTCTGAATCTACACAATTACTCCCACTTCCTCATCCTCTGAATCTATATCATACTCCCACTTCCTCATCCTCTGAATCTACACAATACTCTCATTTCCTCATCCTCTGAATGTACACAATAATCCCACTTCCTCATCCTCTGAATCTATACCGTACTCCCATTTCCTCATCCTCTGAGTCTGCACCATACTCCCATGACCTCATCCTCTGAATGTACACAATACTCCCATTTCCTCATACTCTGAATGTACACAATAATCCCACTTCCTCATCCTCCGAATCTATACCATACTCCCACTTCCTCATCCCCAGAATCTATACAATACTCTAATTTCCTCATCCTCTGAATCTATACCATACTCCCACTTCCTCATCCTCTGAATCTACATAATACTCCCACTTCGTCATCCTCTGAATCTATATCATACTCCCACTTCCTCATCCTCTGAATCTACACAATACTCCCATTTCCTCATCCTCTGAATCTACACAATACTACCACTTCCTCATCCTCTGAATCTATACCATACTCCCACTTCCTCATCTTCAGAATATACACAATACGCGCACTTCCTCATCCTCGGTATCTACACCATTATCCCACTTCCTCATCCTCTGATTGTACACATTACTCCCATTTCCTCATCCTCTGTATGTACACAATAGTCCCACTTCCTCATCCTCTGAATCTATACCGGTCTCCCATTTCCTCATCCACTGAGCCTATACCATACTCCCACTTCCTCATCCTCCGAATCTATATAATACTCCCTTTCCCTCATCCTCTGAATCTACACCATTATCCCACTTCCTCATCCTCTGAATGTACACAATATTCCAATTTCCTCATCCTCTGAATCTATACCATAATCCCACTTCCTCATCCTCTGAATCTATACCGTACTCATATTTACTCATCCTCTGAGTCTGTACCATACTTCCAATTCCTCATCTTCCGAATCTATATAAAACTCCCATTCTCTCCACCTCTGAACAATCACCAGACTCCCACTTCCTCATCCTCTGTATCTACACCATAATGCCACTTCCTCATCTTCTCAGTCTATACCATACTCCCACTTCCTCATCCTCTGAATCTATATCATACTCCCACTTCCTCATCCTCTGAATCTACACAATACTCCCATTTCCTCATCCTCTGAATGTACACATTACTCCCATTTCCTCATCCTCTGTATGTAAACAATACTCCCACTTGCTCATCCTCTGAATCTATACCGGTCTCCCATTTCCTCATCCTCTAGGTCTGTACCATACTCCCACCTCCTCATCCTCTGAATGTACACAATAATCCCACTACCTCATCCTCTGAATCTATATCATACTCCAACTTCCTCATCCTCTGAATCTACACAATACTCCCATTTCCTCATCCTCTGAATGTACACAATAATCCCACTTCCTCATCCTCCGAATCTATACCATACTCCCACTTCCTCATCCCCAGAATCTATACAATACTCTCATTTCCTCATCCTCTGAATCTATACCATACTCCCACTTCCTCATCCTCTGAATCTACATAATACTCCCACTTCGTCATCGTCTGAATCTATATCATACTCCCACTTCCTCATCCTCTGAATCTACACAATACTCCCACTTCCTCATCCTCTGAATCTATATCATACTCCCACTTCCTCATCCTCTGAATCTACACAATTACTCCCACTTCCTCATCCTCTGAATCTATATCATACTCCCACTTCCTCATCCTCTGAATCTACACAATACTCCCATTTCCTCATCCTCTGAATGTACACAATAATCCCACTTCCTCATCCTCTGAATCTATAACGTACTCCCATTTCCTCATCCTCTGAGTCTGCACCATACTCCCATGACCTCATCCTCTGAATGTACACAATACTCCCATTTCCTCATACTCTGAATGTACACAATAATCCCACTTCCTCATCCTCCGAATCTATATCATACTCCCACTTCCTCATCCTCTGAATCTACACAATACTCCCACTTCCTCATCCTCTGAATCTATATCATACTCCCACTTCCTCATCCTCTGAATCTACACAATTACTCCCACTTCCTCATCCTCTGAATCTATATCATACTCCCACTTCCTCATCCTCTGAATCTATACCATACTCCCACTTCCTCATCCTCTGAATCTACATAATACTCCCACTTCGCCATCCTCTGAATCTATATCATACTCCCACTTCCTCATCCTCTGAATCTACACAATACTCCCATTTCCTCATCCTCTGAATCTACACAATACTCCCACTTCCTCATCCTCTGAAGCTATACCATACTCCCACTTCCTCATCTTCAGAATATACACAATACGCCCACTTCCTCATCCTCGGTATCTACACCATTATCCCACTTCCTCATCCTCTGAATGTACACATTACTCCCATTTCCTCATTCTCTGTATGTACACAATAGTCCCACTTCCTCATCCTCTGAATCTATACCGGTCTCCCATTTCCTCATCCACTGAGTCTATACCATACTCCCACTTCCTCATCCTCCGAATCTATATAATACTCCCATTCCCTCATACTCTGAATCTACACCATTATCCCACTTCCTCATCCTCTGAATGTACACAATATTCCCATTTCCTCATCCTCTGAATCTATACCATAATTCCACTTCCTCATCCTCTGAATCTATACCGTACTCATATTTACTCATCCTCTGAGTCTGTACCATACTTCCAATTCCTCATCTTCCGAATCTATATAAAACTCCCATTCTCTCCACCTCTGAACATACACCAGACTCCCACTTCCTCATCCTCTGTATCTACACCATAATGCCACTTCCTCATCTTCTCAGTCTATACCATACTCCCACTTCCTCATCCTCTGAATCTATATCATACTCCCACTTCCTCATCCTCTGAATCTACACAATACTCCCATTTCCTCATCCTCTGAATGTACACATTACTCCCATTTCCTCATCCTCTGTATGTAAAAAATAGTCCCACTTGCTCATCCTCTGAATCTATACCGGTCTCCCATTTCCTCATCCTCTGAGTCTGTACCATACTCCCATGTCCTCATCCTCTGAATGTACACAATAATCCCACTACCTCATCCTCTGAATCTATATCATACTCCGACTTCCTCATTCTCTGAATCTATATAATACTCCCATTCCCTCATCCTCTGAACCTACACCATTATCCCACTTCCTCTTCCTCTGAATGTACACAATATTCCCATTTCCTCATTCTCTGAATCTATACCATACTCTCATTTCCTCAACCTCTGAATCTATACCATACTCCCACTTCCTTATCCTCTGAATCTACAGAATACTCCCATTTCCTCATCCTCTGAATCTACACAATACTCCCATTTCCTCATCCTCTGAATCTATTCCGTACTCATATTTACTCATCCTCTGAGTCTGTACCATACTTCCAATTCCTCATCTTCCGAATCTATATAAAACTCCCATTCTCTCCACCTCTGAACATACACCAGACTCCCACTTCCTCATCCTCTGTATCTACACCATAATGCCACTTCCTCATCTTCTCAGTCTATACCATACTCCCACTTCCACATCCTCTGAATCTATATCATACTCCCACTTCCTCATTCTCTGAATCTACGCAATACTCCCATTTCCTCATCCTCTGAATGTACACAATAATCTCACTTCCTCATCCTCTGAATCTATACCGTACTCCCATTTCCTCATCCTCTGAGTCTGCACCATACTCCCACGTCCTCATCCTCTGAATGTACACAATATTCCCATTTCCACATCCTCTGAATCTATATCATACTCCCACTTCCTCATCCTCTGAATCTACACAATACTCCCATTTCCTCATCCTCTGAATCTACATAATACTCCCACTTCCTCATCCTCTGAATCTATACCATACTCCCACTTCCTCATCTTCAGAATATACACAATACGCCCACTTCCTCATCCTCGGTATCTACACCATTATCCCACTTCCTCATCCTCTGAATGTACACATTACTCCCGTTTCCTCATACTCTGTATGTACACAATAGTCCAACTTCCTCATCCTCTGAATCTATACCGGTCTCCCATTTCCTCATCCACTGAGTCTATACCATACTCCCACTTCCTCATCCTCCGAATCTATATAAAACTCCCATTCTCTCCACCTCTGAACATACACCAGACTCCCACTTCCTCATTCTCTGTATCTACACCATAATGCCACTTCCTCATTTTCTCAGTCTATACGATACTCCCACTTCCTCATCCTCTGAATCTATATCATACTCCCACTTCCTCATCCTCTGAATCTACATAATACTCCCACTTCGTCATCCTCTGAATCTACACAATACTCCAACTTCCTCATCCTCTGAATCTATACCATACTCCCACTTCCTCATCTTCAGAATATACACAATACGCCCACTTCCTCATCCTCGGTATCTACATCATTATCCCACTTCCCCATCCTCTGAATGTACACATTACTCCCATTTCCTCATCCTCTGTATGTACACAATAGTCCCACTTCCTCATCCTCTGAATCTATACCATAATCCCAATTCCTCATCCTCTGAATCTATACCGTACTCATATTTACTCATCCTCTGAGTCTGTACCACACTTCCAATTCCTCATCTTCCGAATCTATATAAAACTCCCATTCTCTCCACCTCTGAACATACACCAGACTCCCACTTCCTCATCCTCTGTATCTACACCATAATGCCACTTCCTCATCTTCTCAGTCTATACCATACTCCCACTTCCTCATCCTCTGAATCTATATCATACTCCCACTTCCTCATCCTCTGAATCTACACAAAACTCCCATTTCCTCATCCTCTGAATGTACACAATAATCCCACTTCCTCATCCTCCGAATCTATACCATACTCCCACTTCCTCATCCCCAGAATCTATACAATACTCTCATTTCCTCATCCTCTGAATCTATACCATACTCCCACTTCCTCATCCTCTGAATCTACATAATACTCCCACTTCATCATCCTCTGAATCTATATCATACTCACACTTCCTCATCCTCTGAATCTACACAATACTCCCACTTCCTCATCCTCTGAATCTATATCATACTCCCACTTCCTCAGCCTCTGAATCTATACCGTACTCATATTTACTCATCCTCTGAGTCTGTACCATACTTCCAATTCCTCATCTTCCGAATCTATATAAAACTCCCATTCTCTCCACCTCTGAACATACTCCAGCCTCCCACTTCCTCATCCTCTGTATCTACACCATAATGCCACTTCCTCATCTTCTCAGTCTATACCATACTCCCACTTCCTCATCCTCTGAATCTATATCATACTCCCACATCCTCATCCTCTGAATCTACACAATACTCCCATTTCCTCATCCTCTGAATGTACACAATAATCCCACTTCCTCATCCTCCGAATCTATACCATACTCCCACTTCCTCATCCCCAGAATCTATACAATACTCTCATTTCCTCATCCTCTGAATCTATACCATACTCCCACTTCCTCATCCTCTGAATCTACATAATACTCCCACTTTGTCATCCTCTGAATCTATATCATACTCCCACTTCCTCATCCTCTGAATCTACACAATACTCCCACTTCCTCATCCTCTGAATCTATATCATACGCCCACTTCCTCATCCTCTGAATCTACACAATTACTCCCACTTCCTCATCCTCTGAATCTATATCATACTCCCACTTCCTCATCCTCTGAATCTACACAATACTCCCATTTCCTCATCCTCTGAATGTACACAATAATCCCACTTCCTCATTCTCTGAATCTATACCGTACTCCCATTTCCTCATCCTCTGAGTCTGCACCATACTCCCACGACCTCATCCTCTGAATGTACACAATACTCCCATTTCCTCATACTCTGAATGTACACAATAATCCCACTTCCTCATCCTCCGAATCTATACCATAATCCCACTTCCTCATCCTCTGAATCTATACCGTACTCATATTTACTCATCCTCTGAGTCTGTACCATACTTCCAATTCCTCATCTTCCGAATCTATATAAAACTCCCATTCTCTCCACCTCTGAACATACACCAGACTCCCACTTCCTCATCCTCTGTATCTACACCATAATGCCACTTCCTCATCTTCTCAGTCTATACCATACTCCCACTTCCTCATCCTCTGAATCTATATCATACTCCCACTTCCTCATCCTCTGAATCTACACAATACTCCCATTTCCTCATCCTCTGAATGTACACAGTAATCCCACTTCCTCATCCTCCGAATCTATACCATACTCCCACTTTCTCATCCCCAGAATCTATACAATACTCTCATTTCCTCATCCTCTGAATCTATACCATACTCCCACTTCCTCATCCTCTGAATCTACATAATACTCCCACTTCGTCATCCTCTGAATCTATATCATACTCCCACTTCCTCATCCTCTGAATCTACACAATACTCCCACTTCCTCATCCTCTGAATCTATATCATACTCCCACTTCCTCATCCTCTGAATCTACACAATTACTCCCACTTCCTCATCCTCTGAATCTATATCATACTACCACTTCCTCATCCTCTGAATCTACACAATACTCCCATTTCCTCATCCTCTGAATGTACACAATAATCCCACTTCCTCATCCTCTGAATCTATACCGTACTCCCATTTCCTCATCCTCTGAGTCTGCACCATACTCCCACGACCTCATCCTCTGAATGTACACAATACTCCCATTTCCTCATACTCTGAATGTACACAATAATCCCACTTCCTCATCCTCCGAATCTATACCATACTCCCACTTCCTCATCCCCAGAATCTATACAATACTCTCATTTCCTCATCCTCTGAATCTATACCATACTCCCACTTCCTCATCCTCTGAATCTACATAATACTCCCACTTCGTCATCCTCTGAATCTATACCATACTCCCACTTCCTCATCTTCAGAATATACACAATACGCGCACTTCCTCATCCTCGGTATCTACACCATTATCCCACTTCCTCATCCTCTGAATGTACACATTACTCCCATTTCCTCATCCTCTGTATGTACACAATAGTCCCACTTCCTCATCCTCCGAATCTATACCATAATCCCAATTCCTCATCCTCTGAATCTACGCAATACTCCCATTTCCTCATCCTCTGAATGTACACAATAATCCCACTTCCTCATCCTCTGAATCTATACCGTACTCCCATTTCCTCATCCTCTGAGTCTGCACCATACTCCCACGTCCTCATCCTCTGAATGTACACAATATTCCCATTTCCTCATCCTCTGAATCTATATCATACTCCCACTTCCTCATCCTCTGAATCTACACAATACTCCCATTTCCTCATCCTCTGAATCTACATAATACTCCCACTTCCTCATCCTCTGAATCTATACCATACTCCCACTTCCTCATCTTCAGAATATACACAATACGCCCACTTCCTCATCCTCGGTATCTACACCATTATCCCACTTCCTCATCCTCTGAATGTACACATTACTCCCATTTCCTCATACTCTGTATGTACACAATAGTCCAACTTCCTCATCCTCTGAATCTATACCGGTCTCCCATTTCCTCATCCACTGAGTCTATACCATACTCCCACTTCCTCATCCTCCGAATCTATATAAAACTCCCATTCTCTCCACCTCTGAACATACACCAGACTCCCACTTCCTCATTCTCTGTATCTACACCATAATGCCACTTCCTCATCTTCTCAGTCTATACGATACTCCCACTTCCTCATCCTCTGAATCTATATCATAGTCCCACTTCCTCATCCTCTGAATCTACATAATACTCCCACTTCGTCATCCTCTGAATCTACACAATACTCCAACTTCCTCATCCTCTGAATCTATACCATACTCCCACTTCCTCATCTTCAGAATATACACAATACGCCCACTTCCTCATCCTCGGTATCTACATCATTATCCCACTTCCCCATCCTCTGAATGTACACATTACTCCCATTTCCTCATCCTCTGTATGTACACAATAGTCCCACTTCCTCATCCTCTGAATCTATACCATAATCCCAATTCCTCATCCTCTGAATCTATACCGTACTCATATTTACTCATCCTCTGAGTCTGTACCACACTTCCAATTCCTCATCTTCCGAATCTATATAAAACTCCCATTCTCTCCACCTCTGAACATACACCAGACTCCCAATTCCTCATCCTCTGTATCTACACCATAATGCCACTTCCTCATCTTCTCAGTCTATACCATACTCCCACTTCCTCATCCTCTGAATCTATATCATACTCCCACTTCCTCATCCTCTGAATCTACACAATACTCCCATTTCCTCATCCTCTGAATGTACACAATAATCCCACTTCCTCATCCTCCGAATCTATACCATACTCCCACTTCCTCATCCCCAGAATCTATACAATACTCTCATTTCCTCATCCTCTGAATCTATACCATACTCCCACTTCCTCATCCTCTGAATCTACATAATACTCCCACTTCGTCATCCTCTGAATCTATATCATACTCACACTTCCTCATCCTCTGAATCTACACAATACTCCCACTTCCTCATCCTCTGAATCTATATCATACTCCCACTTCCTCAGCCTCTGAATCTATACCGTACTCATATTTACTCATCCTCTGAGTCTGTACCATACTTCCAATTCCTCATCTTCCGAATCTATATAAAACTCCCATTCTCTCCACCTCTGAACATACTCCAGCCTCCCACTTCCTCATCCTCTGTATCTACACCATAATGCCACTTCCTCATCTTCTCAGTCTATACCATACTCCCACTTCCTCATCCTCTGAATCTATATCATACTCCCACATCCTCATCCTCTGAATCTACACAATACTCCCATTTCCTCATCCTCTGAATGTACACAATAATCCCACTTCCTCATCCTCCGAATCTATACCATACTCCCACTTCCTCATCCCCAGAATCTATACAATACTCTCATTTCCTCATCCTCTGAATCTATACCATACTCCCACTTCCTCATCCTCTGAATCTACATAATACTCCCACTTCGTCATCCTCTGAATCTATATCATACTCCCACTTCCTCATCCTCTGAATCTATATCATACGCCCACTTCCTCATCCTCTGAATCTACACAATTACTCCCACTTCCTCATCCTCTGAATCTATATCATACTCCCACTTCCTCATCCTCTGAATCTACACAATACTCCCATTTCCTCATCCTCTGAATGTACACAATAATCCCACTTCCTCATCCTCTGAATCTATACCGTACTCCCATTTCCTCATCCTCTGAGTCTGCACCATACTCCCACGACCTCATCCTCTG
This sequence comes from Hemitrygon akajei, assembly GCF_048418815.1. NCBI lineage: Eukaryota > Metazoa > Chordata > Chondrichthyes > Myliobatiformes > Dasyatidae > Hemitrygon > Hemitrygon akajei. The sequence goes on from NC_133144.1 coordinate 13,495,763, forward strand.
AATGTACACAATACTCCCATTTCCTCATACTCTGAATGTACACAATAATCCCACTTCCTCATCCTCCGAATCTATACCATAATCCCACTTCCTCATCCTCTGAATCTATACCGTACTCATATTTACTCATCCTCTGAGTCTGTACCATACTTCCAATTCCTCATCTTCCGAATCTATATAAAACTCCCATTCTCTCCACCTCTGAACATACACCAGACTCCCACTTCCTCATCCTCTGTATCTACACCATAATGCCACTTCCTCATCTTCTCAGTCTATACCATACTCCCACTTCCTCATCCTCTGAATCTATATCATACTCCCACTTCCTCATCCTCTGAATCTACACAATACTCCCATTTCCTCATCCTCTGAATGTACACAGTAATCCCACTTCCTCATCCTCCGAATCTATACCATACTCCCACTTTCTCATCCCCAGAATCTATACAATACTCTCATTTCCTCATCCTCTGAATCTATACCATACTCCCACTTCCTCATCCTCTGAATCTACATAATACTCCCACTTCGTCATCCTCTGAATCTATATCATACTCCCACTTCCTCATCCTCTGAATCTACACAATACTCCCACTTCCTCATCCTCTGAATCTATATCATACTCCCACTTCCTCATCCTCTGAATCTACACAATTACTCCCACTTCCTCATCCTCTGAATCTATATCATACTCCCACTTCCTCATCCTCTGAATCTACACAATACTCCCATTTCCTCATCCTCTGAATGTACACAATAATCCCACTTCCTCATCCTCTGAATATATACCGTACTTCCATTTCCTCATCCTCTGAGTCTGCACCATACTCCCACGCCCTCATCCTCTGAATGTACACAATACTCCCATTTCCTCATACTCTGAATGTACACAATAATCCCACTTCCTCATCCTCTGAATCTATACCATACTCCCACTTCCTCATCCCCAGAATCTATACAATACTCTCATTTCCTCATCCTCTGAATCTATACCATACTCCCACTTCCTCATCCTCTGAATCTACATAATACTCCCACTTCGTCATCCTCTGAATCTATACCATACTCCCACTTCCTCATCTTCAGAATATACACAATACGCGCACTTCCTCATCCTCGGTATCTACACCATTATCCCACTTCCTCATCCTCTGAATGTACACATTACTCCCATTTCCTCATCCTCTGTATGTACACAATAGTCCCACTTCCTCATCCTCCGAATCTATACCATAATCCCAATTCCTCATCCTCTGAATCTATACCGTACTCATATTTACTCATCCTCTGAGTCTGTACCATACTTCCAATTCCTCATCTTCCGAATCTATATAAAACTCCCATTCTCTCCACCTCTGAACATACACCAGACTCCCACTTCCTCATCCTCTGTATCTACACCATAATGCCACTTCCTCATCTTCTCAGTCTATACCATACTCCCACTTCCTCATCCTCTGAATCTATATCATACTCCCACTTCCTCATCCTCTGAATCTACACAATACTCCCATTTCCTCATCCTCTGAATGTACACAATAATCCCACTTCCTCATCCTCCGAATCTATACCATACACCCACTTCCTCATCCCCAGAATCTATACAATACTCTCATTTCCTCATCCTCTGAATCTATACCATACTCCCACTTCCTCATCCTCTGAATCTACATAATACTCCCACTTCGTCATCCTCTGAATCTATATCATACTCACACTTCCTCATCCTCTGAATCTACACAATACTCCCACTTCCTCATCCTCTGAATCTATATCATACTCCCACTTCCTCAGCCTCTGAATCTATACCGTACTCATATTTACTCATCCTCTGAGTCTGTACCACACTTCCAATTCCTCATCTTCCGAATCTATATAAAACTCCCATTCTCTCCACCTCTGAACATACACCAGACTCCCACTTCCTCATCCTCTGTATCTACACCATAATGCCACTTCCTCATCTTCTCAGTCTATACCATACTCCCACTTCCTCATCCTCTGAATCTATATCATACTCCCACTTCCTCATCCTCTGAATCTACACAATACTCCCATTTCCTCATCCTCTGAATGTACACATTACTCCCATTTCCTCATCCTCTGTATGTAAAAAATAGTCCCACTTGCTCATCCTCTGAATCTATACCGGTCTCCCATTTCCTCATCCTCTGAGTCTGTACCATACTCCCATGTCCTCATCCTCTGAATGTACACAATAATCCCACTACCTCATCCTCTGAATCTATATCATACTCCGACTTCCTCATTCTCTGAATCTATATAATACTCCCATTCCCTCATCCTCTGAACCTACACCATTATCCCACTTCCTCTTCCTCTGAATGTACACAATATTCCCATTTCCTCATTCTCTGAATCTATACCATACTCTCATTTCCTCAACCTCTGAATCTATACCATACTCCCACTTCCTTATCCTCTGAATCTACAGAATACTCCCATTTCCTCATCCTCTGAATCTACACAATACTCCCATTTCCTCATCCTCTGAATCTATTCCGTACTCATATTTACTCATCCTCTGAGTCTGTACCATACTTCCAATTCCTCATCTTCCGAATCTATATAAAACTCCCATTCTCTCCACCTCTGAACATACACCAGACTCCCACTTCCTCATCCTCTGTATCTACACCATAATGCCACTTCCTCATCTTCTCAGTCTATACCATACTCCCACTTCCACATCCTCTGAATCTATATCATACTCCCACTTCCTCATTCTCTGAATCTACGCAATACTCCCATTTCCTCATCCTCTGAATGTACACAATAATCTCACTTCCTCATCCTCTGAATCTATACCGTACTCCCATTTCCTCATCCTCTGAGTCTGCACCATACTCCCACGTCCTCATCCTCTGAATGTACACAATATTCCCATTTCCACATCCTCTGAATCTATATCATACTCCCACTTCCTCATCCTCTGAATCTACACAATACTCCCATTTCCTCATCCTCTGAATCTACATAATACTCCCACTTCCTCATCCTCTGAATCTATACCATACTCCCACTTCCTCATCTTCAGAATATACACAATACGCCCACTTCCTCATCCTCGGTATCTACACCATTATCCCACTTCCTCATCCTCTGAATGTACACATTACTCCCGTTTCCTCATACTCTGTATGTACACAATAGTCCAACTTCCTCATCCTCTGAATCTATACCGGTCTCCCATTTCCTCATCCACTGAGTCTATACCATACTCCCACTTCCTCATCCTCCGAATCTATATAAAACTCCCATTCTCTCCACCTCTGAACATACACCAGACTCCCACTTCCTCATTCTCTGTATCTACACCATAATGCCACTTCCTCATTTTCTCAGTCTATACGATACTCCCACTTCCTCATCCTCTGAATCTATATCATACTCCCACTTCCTCATCCTCTGAATCTACATAATACTCCCACTTCGTCATCCTCTGAATCTACACAATACTCCAACTTCCTCATCCTCTGAATCTAAACCATACTCCCACTTCCTCATCTTCAGAATATACACAATACGCCCACTTCCTCATCCTCGGTATCTACATCATTATCCCACTTCCCCATCCTCTGAATGTACACATTACTCCCATTTCCTCATCCTCTGTATGTACACAATAGTCCCACTTCCTCATCCTCTGAATCTATACCATAATCCCAATTCCTCATCCTCTGAATCTATACCGTACTCATATTTACTCATCCTCTGAGTCTGTACCACACTTCCAATTCCTCATCTTCCGAATCTATATAAAACTCCCATTCTCTCCACCTCTGAACATACACCAGACTCCCACTTCCTCATCCTCTGTATCTACACCATAATGCCACTTCCTCATCTTCTCAGTCTATACCATACTCCCACTTCCTCATCCTCTGAATCTATATCATACTCCCACTTCCTCATCCTCTGAATCTACACAAAACTCCCATTTCCTCATCCTCTGAATGTACACAATAATCCCACTTCCTCATCCTCCGAATCTATACCATACTCCCACTTCCTCATCCCCAGAATCTATACAATACTCTCATTTCCTCATCCTCTGAATCTATACCATACTCCCACTTCCTCATCCTCTGAATCTACATAATACTCCCACTTCATCATCCTCTGAATCTATATCATACTCACACTTCCTCATCCTCTGAATCTACACAATACTCCCAATTCCTCATCCTCTGAATCTATATCATACTCCCACTTCCTCAGCCTCTGAATCTATACCGTACTCATATTTACTCATCCTCTGAGTCTGTACCATACTTCCAATTCCTCATCTTCCGAATCTATATAAAACTCCCATTCTCTCCACCTCTGAACATACTCCAGCCTCCCACTTCCTCATCCTCTGTATCTACACCATAATGCCACTTCCTCATCTTCTCAGTCTATACCATACTCCCACTTCCTCATCCTCTGAATCTATATCATACTCCCACATCCTCATCCTCTGAATCTACACAATACTCCCATTTCCTCATCCTCTGAATGTACACAATAATCCCACTTCCTCATCCTCCGAATCTATACCATACTCCCACTTCCTCATCCCCAGAATCTATACAATACTCTCATTTCCTCATCCTCTGAATCTATACCATACTCCCACTTCCTCATCCTCTGAATCTACATAATACTCCCACTTCGTCATCCTCTGAATCTATATCATACTCCCACTTCCTCATCCTCTGAATCTACACAATACTCCCACTTCCTCATCCTCTGAATCTATATCATACGCCCACTTCCTCATCCTCTGAATCTACACAATTACTCCCACTTCCTCATCCTCTGAATCTATATCATACTCCCACTTCCTCATCCTCTGAATCTACACAATACTCCCATTTCCTCATCCTCTGAATGTACACAATAATCCCACTTCCTCATCCTCTGAATCTATACCGTACTCCCATTTCCTCATCCTCTGAGTCTGCACCATACTCCCACGACCTCATCCTCTGAATGTACACAATACTCCCATTTCCTCATACTCTGAATGTACACAATAATCCCACTTCCTCATCCTCCGAATCTATACCATAATCCCACTTCCTCATCCTCTGAATCTATACCGTACTCATATTTACTCATCCTCTGAGTCTGTACCATACTTCCAATTCCTCATCTTCCGAATCTATATAAAACTCCCATTCTCTCCACCTCTGAACATACACCAGACTCCCACTTCCTCATCCTCTGTATCTACACCATAATGCCACTTCCTCATCTTCTCAGTCTATACCATACTCCCACTTCCTCATCCTCTGAATCTATATCATACTCCCACTTCCTCATCCTCTGAATCTACACAATACTCCCATTTCCTCATCCTCTGAATGTACACAGTAATCCCACTTCCTCATCCTCCGAATCTATACCATACTCCCACTTTCTCATCCCCAGAATCTATACAATACTCTCATTTCCTCATCCTCTGAATCTATACCATACTCCCACTTCCTCATCCTCTGAATCTACATAATACTCCCACTTCGTCATCCTCTGAATCTATATCATACTCCCACTTCCTCATCCTCTGAATCTACACAATACTCCCACTTCCTCATCCTCTGAATCTATATCATACTCCCACTTCCTCATCCTCTGAATCTACACAATTACTCCCACTTCCTCATCCTCTGAATCTATATCATACTCCCACTTCCTCATCCTCTGAATCTACACAATACTCCCATTTCCTCATCCTCTGAATGTACACAATAATCCCACTTCCTCATCCTCTGAATCTATACCGTACTCCCATTTCCTCATCCTCTGAGTCTGCACCATACTCCCACGACCTCATCCTCTGAATGTACACAATACTCCCATTTCCTCATACTCTGAATGTACACAATAATCCCACTTCCTCATCCTCCGAATCTATACCATACTCCCACTTCCTCATCCCCAGAATCTATACAATACTCTCATTTCCTCATCCTCTGAATCTATACCATACTCCCACTTCCTCATCCTCTGAATCTACATAATACTCCCACTTCGTCATCCTCTGAATCTATACCATACTCCCACTTCCTCATCTTCAGAATATACACAATACGCGCACTTCCTCATCCTCGGTATCTACACCATTATCCCACTTCCTCATCCTCTGAATGTACACATTACTCCCATTTCCTCATCCTCTGTATGTACACAATAGTCCCACTTCCTCATCCTCCGAATCTATACCATAATCCCAATTCCTCATCCTCTGAATCTACGCAATACTCCCATTTCCTCATCCTCTGAATGTACACAATAATCCCACTTCCTCATCCTCTGAATCTATACCGTACTCCCATTTCCTCATCCTCTGAGTCTGCACCATACTCCCACGTCCTCATCCTCTGAATGTACACAATATTCCCATTTCCTCATCCTCTGAATCTATATCATACTCCCACTTCCTCATCCTCTGAATCTACACAATACTCCCATTTCCTCATCCTCTGAATCTACATAATACTCCCACTTCCTCATCCTCTGAATCTATACCATACTCCCACTTCCTCATCTTCAGAATATACACAATACGCCCACTTCCTCATCCTCGGTATCTACACCATTATCCCACTTCCTCATCCTCTGAATGTACACATTACTCCCATTTCCTCATACTCTGTATGTACACAATAGTCCAACTTCCTCATCCTCTGAATCTATACCGGTCTCCCATTTCCTCATCCACTGAGTCTATACCATACTCCCACTTCCTCATCCTCCGAATCTATATAAAACTCCCATTCTCTCCACCTCTGAACATACACCAGACTCCCACTTCCTCATTCTCTGTATCTACACCATAATGCCACTTCCTCATCTTCTCAGTCTATACGATACTCCCACTTCCTCATCCTCTGAATCTATATCATAGTCCCACTTCCTCATCCTCTGAATCTACATAATACTCCCACTTCGTCATCCTCTGAATCTACACAATACTCCAACTTCCTCATCCTCTGAATCTATACCATACTCCCACTTCCTCATCTTCAGAATATACACAATACGCCCACTTCCTCATCCTCGGTATCTACATCATTATCCCACTTCCCCATCCTCTGAATGTACACATTACTCCCATTTCCTCATCCTCTGTATGTACACAATAGTCCCACTTCCTCATCCTCTGAATCTATACCATAATCCCAATTCCTCATCCTCTGAATCTATACCGTACTCATATTTACTCATCCTCTGAGTCTGTACCACACTTCCAATTCCTCATCTTCCGAATCTATATAAAACTCCCATTCTCTCCACCTCTGAACATACACCAGACTCCCACTTCCTCATCCTCTGTATCTACACCATAATGCCACTTCCTCATCTTCTCAGTCTATACCATACTCCCACTTCCTCATCCTCTGAATCTATATCATACTCCCACTTCCTCATCCTCTGAATCTACACAATACTCCCATTTCCTCATCCTCTGAATGTACACAATAATCCCACTTCCTCATCCTCCGAATCTATACCATACTCCCACTTCCTCATCCCCAGAATCTATACAATACTCTCATTTCCTCATCCTCTGAATCTATACCATACTCCCACTTCCTCATCCTCTGAATCTACATAATACTCCCACTTCGTCATCCTCTGAATCTATATCATACTCACACTTCCTCATCCTCTGAATCTACACAATACTCCCACTTCCTCATCCTCTGAATCTATATCATACTCCCACTTCCTCAGCCTCTGAATCTATACCGTACTCATATTTACTCATCCTCTGAGTCTGTACCATACTTCCAATTCCTCATCTTCCGAATCTATATAAAACTCCCATTCTCTCCACCTCTGAACATACTCCAGCCTCCCACTTCCTCATCCTCTGTATCTACACCATAATGCCACTTCCTCATCTTCTCAGTCTATACCATACTCCCACTTCCTCATCCTCTGAATCTATATCATACTCCCACATCCTCATCCTCTGAATCTACACAATACTCCCATTTCCTCATCCTCTGAATGTACACAATAATCCCACTTCCTCATCCTCCGAATCTATACCATACTCCCACTTCCTCATCCCCAGAATCTATACAATACTCTCATTTCCTCATCCTCCGAATCTATACCATACTCCCACTTCCTCATCCTCTGAATCTACATAATACTCCCACTTCGTCATCCTCTGAATCTATATCATACTCCCACTTCCTCATCCTCTGAATCTATATCATACGCCCACTTCCTCATCCTCTGAATCTACACAATTACTCCCACTTCCTCATCCTCTGAATCTATATCATACTCCCACTTCCTCATCCTCTGAATCTACACAATACTCCCATTTCCTCATCCTCTGAATGTACACAATAATCCCACTTCCTCATCCTCTGAATCTATACCGTACTCCCATTTCCTCATCCTCTGTCTGCACCATACTCCCACGACCTCATCCTCTGAATGTACACAATACTCCCATTTCCTCATACTCTGAATGTACACAATAATCCCACTTCCTCATCCTCCGAATCTATACCATAATCCCACTTCCTCATCCTCTGAATCTATACCGTACTCATATTTACTCATCCTCTGAGTCTGTACCATACTTCCAATTCCTCATCTTCCGAATCTATATAAAACTCCCATTCTCTCCACCTCTGAACATACACCAGACTCCCACTTCCTCATCCTCTGTATCTACACCATAATGCCACTTCCTCATCTTCTCAGTCTATACCATACTCCCACTTCCTCATCCTCTGAATCTATATCATACTCCCACTTCCTCATCCTCTGAATCTACACAATACTCCCATTTCCTCATCCTCTGAATGTACACAGTAATCCCACTTCCTCATCCTCCGAATCTATACCATACTCCCACTTTCTCATCCCCAGAATCTATACAATACTCTCATTTCCTCATCCTCTGAATCTATACCATACTCCCACTTCCTCATCCTCTGAATCTACATAATACTCCCACTTCGTCATCCTCTGAATCTATATCATACTCCCACTTCCTCATCCTCTGAATCTACACAATACTCCCACTTCCTCATCCTCTGAATCTATATCATACTCCCACTTCCTCATCCTCTGAATCTACACAATTACTCCCACTTCCTCATCCTCTGAATCTATATCATACTCCCACTTCCTCATCCTCTGAATCTACACAATACTCCCATTTCCTCATCCTCTGAATGTACACAATAATCCCACTTCCTCATCCTCTGAATCTATACCGTACTCCCATTTCCTCATCCTCTGAGTCTGCACCATACTCCCACGCCCTCATCCTCTGAATGTACACAATACTCCCATTTCCTCATACTCTGAATGTACACAATAATCCCACTTCCTCATCCTCTGAATCTATACCATACTCCCACTTCCTCATCCCCAGAATCTATACAATACTCTCATTTCCTCATCCTCTGAATCTATACCATACTCCCACTTCCTCATCCTCTGAATCTACATAATACTCCCACTTCGTCATCCTCTGAATCTATACCATACTCCCACTTCCTCATCTTCAGAATATACACAATACGCGCACTTCCTCATCCTCGGTATCTACACCATTATCCCACTTCCTCATCCTCTGAATGTACACATTACTCCCATTTCCTCATCCTCTGTATGTACACAATAGTCCCACTTCCTCATCCTCCGAATCTATACCATAATCCCAATTCCTCATCCTCTGAATCTATACCGTACTCATATTTACTCATCCTCTGAGTCTGTACCATACTTCCAATTCCTCATCTTCCGAATCTATATAAAACTCCCATTCTCTCCACCTCTGAACATACACCAGACTCCCACTTCCTCATCCTCTGTATCTACACCATAATGCCACTTCCTCATCTTCTCAGTCTATACCATACTCCCACTTCCTCATCCTCTGAATCTATATCATACTCCCACTTCCTCATCCTCTGAATCTACACAATACTCCCATTTCCTCATCCTCTGAATGTACACAATAATCCCACTTCCTCATCCTCCGAATCTATACCATACACCCACTTCCTCATCCCCAGAATCTATACAATACTCTCATTTCCTCATCCTCTGAATCTATACCATACTCCCACTTCCTCATCCTCTGAATCTACATAATACTCCCACTTCGTCATCCTCTGAATCTATATCATACTCACACTTCCTCATCCTCTGAATCTACACAATACTCCCACTTCCTCATCCTCTGAATCTATATCATACTCCCACTTCCTCAGCCTCTGAATCTATACCGTACTCATATTTACTCATCCTCTGAGTCTGTACCATACTTCCAATTCCTCATCTTCCGAATCTATATAAAACTCCCATTCTCTCCACCTCTGAACATACTCCAGCCTCCCACTTCCTCATCCTCTGTATCTACACCATAATGCCACTTACTCATCTTCTCAGTCTATACCATACTCCCACTTCCTCATCCTCTGAATCTATATCATACTCCCACATCCTCTTCCTCTGAATCTACACAATACTCCCATTTCCTCATCCTCTGAATGTACACAATATTCCCACTTCCTCATCCTCCGAATCTATACCATACTCCCACTTCCTCATCCCCAGAATCTATACAATACTCTCATTTCCTCATCCTCTGAATCTATACCATACTCCCACTTCCTCATCCTCTGAATCTACATAATACTACCACTTCGTCATCCTCTGAATCTATATCATACTCCCACTTCCTCATCCTCTGAATCTACACAATACTCCCACTTCCTCATCCTCTGAATCTATATCATACGCCCACTTCCTCATCCTCTGAATCTACACAATTACTCCCACTTCCTCATCCTCTGAATCTATATCATACTCCCACTTCCTCATCCTCTGAATCTACACAATACTCCCATTTCCTCATCCTCTGAATGTACACAATAATCCCACTTCCTCATCCTCTGAATCTATACCGTACTCCCATTTCCTCATCCTCTGAGTCTGCACCATACTCCCACGACCTCATCCTCTGAATGTACACAATACTCCCATTTCCTCATACTCTGAATGTACACAATAATCCCACTTCCTCATCCTCCGAATCTATACCATAATCCCACTTCCACATCCTCCGAATCTATACCATAATCCCACTTCCTCATCCTCTGAATCTATACCGTACTCATATTTACTCATCCTCTGAGTCTGTACCATACTTCCAATTCCTCATCTTCCGAATCTATATAAAACTCCCATTCTCTCCACCTCTGAACATACACCAGACTCCCACTTCCTCATCCTCTGTATCTACACCATAATGCCACTTCCTCATCTTCTCAGTCTATACCATACTCCCACTTCCTCATCCTCTGAATCTATATCATACTCCCACTTCCTCATCCTCTGAATCTACACAATACTCCCATTTCCTCATCCTCTGAATGTACACAGTAATCCCACTTCCTCATCCTCCGAATCTATACCATACTCCCACTTTCTCATCCCCAGAATCTATACAATACCCTCATTTCCTCATCCTCTGAATCTATACCATACTCCCACTTCCTCATCCTCTGAATCTACATAATACTCCCACTTCGTCATCCTCTGAATCTATATCATACTCACACTTCCTCATTCTCTGAATCTACACAATACTCCCACTTCCTCATCCTCTGAATCTATATCATACTCCCACTTCCTCAGCCTCTGAATCTATACCGTACTCATATTTACGCATCCTCTGAGTCTGTACCATACTTCCAATTCCTCATCTTCCGAATCTATATAAAACTCCCATTCTCTCCACCTCTGAACATACTCCAGCCTCCCACTTCCTCATCCTCTGTATCTACACCATAATGCCACTTACTCATCTTCTCAGTCTATACCATACTCCCACTTCCTCATCCTCTGAATCTATATCATACTCCCACATCCTCTTCCTCTGAATCTACACAATACTCCCATTTCCTCATCCTCTGAATGTACACAATATTCCCACTTCCTCATCCTCCGAATCTATACCATACTCCCACTTCCTCATCACCAGAATCTATACAATACTCTCATTTCCTCATCCTCTGATTCTATACCATACTCCCACTTCCTCATCCTCTGAATCTACATAATACTCCCACTTCGTCATCCTCTGAATCTATATCATACTCCCACTTCCTCATCCTCTGAATCTACACAATACTCCCACTTCCTCATCCTCTGAATCTATATCATACGCCCACTTCCTCATCCTCTGAATCTACACAATTACTCCCACGTCCTCATCCTCTGAATCTATATCATACTCCCACTTCCTCATCCTCTGAATCTACACAATACTCCCATTTCCTCATCCTCTGAATGTACACAATAATCCCACTTCCTCATCCTCTGAATCTATACCGTACTCCCATTTCCTCATCCTCTGAGTCTGCACCATACTCCCACGACCTCATCCTCTGAATGTACACAATACTCCCATTTCCTCATACTCTGAATGTACACAATAATCCCACTTCCTCATCCTCCGAATCTATACCATAATCCCACTTCCACATCCTCCGAATCTATACCATAATCCCACTTCCTCATCCTCTGAATCTATACCGTACTCATATTTACTCATCCTCTGAGTCTGTACCATACTTCCAATTCCTCATCTTCCGAATCTATATAAAACTCCCATTCTCTCCACCTCTGAACATACACCAGACTCCCACTTCCTCATCCTCTGTATCTACACCATAATGCCACTTCCTCATCTTCTCAGTCTATACCATACTCCCACTTCCTCATCCTCTGAATCTATATCATACTCCCACTTCCTCATCCTCTGAATCTACACAATACTCCCATTTCCTCATCCTCTGAATGTACACAGTAATCCCACTTCCTCATCCTCCGAATCTATACCATACTCCCACTTTCTCATCCCCAGAATCTATACAATACTCTCATTTCCTCATCCTCTGAATCTATACCATACTCCCACTTCCTCATCCTCTGAATCTACATAATACTCCCACTTCGTCATCCTCTGAATCTATATCATACTCCCACTTCCTCATCCTCTGAATCTACACAATACTCCCACTTCCTCATCCTCTGAATCTATATCATACTCCCACTTCCTCATCCTCTGAATCTACACAATTACTCCCACTTCCTCATCCTCTGAATCTATATCATACTCCCACTTCCTCATCCTCTGAATCTACACAATACTCCCATTTCCTCATCCTCTGAATGTACACAATAATCCCACTTCCTCATCCTCTGAATCTATACCGTACTCCCATTTCCTCATCCTCTGAGTCTGCACCATACTCCCACGACCTCATCCTCTGAATGTACACAATACTCCCATTTCCTCATACTCTGAATGTACACAATAATCCCACTTCCTCATCCTCCGAATCTATACCATACTCCCACTTCCTCATCCCCAGAATCTATACAATACTCTCATTTCCTCATCCTCTGAATCTATACCATACTCCCACTTCATCATCCTCTGAATCTACATAATACTCCCACTTCGTCATCCTCTGAATCTATATCATACTCCCACTTCCTCATCCTCTGAATCTACACAATACTCCCATTTCCTCATCCTCTGAATCTACACAATACTCCCACTTCCTCATCCTCTGAATCTATACCATACTCCCACTTCCTCATCTTCAGAATATACACAATACGCGCACTTCCTCATCCTCGGTATCTACACCATTATCCCACTTCCTCATCCTCTGAATGTACACATTACTCCCATTTCCTCATCCTCTGTATGTACACAATAGTCCCACTTCCTCATCCTCCGAATCTATACCATAATCCCACTTCCTCATCCTCTGAATCTATACCGTACTCATATTTACTCATCCTCTGAGTCTGTACCATACTTCCAATTCCTCATCTTCCGAATCTATATAAAACTCCCATTCTCTCCACCTCTGAACATACACCAGACTCCCACTTCCTCATCCTCTGTATCTACACCATAATGCCACTTCCTCATCTTCTCAGTCTATACCATACTCCCACTTCCTCATCCTCTGAATCTATATCATACTCCCACTTCCTCATCCTCTGAATCTACACAATACTCCCATTTCCTCATCCTCTGAATGTACACAATAATCCCACTTCCTCATCCTCCGAATCTATACCATACTCCCACTTCCTCATCCCCAGAATCTATACAATACTCTCATTTCCTCATCCTCTGAATCCATACCATACTCCCACTTCCTCATCCTCTGAATCTACATAATACTCCCACTTCGTCATCCTCTGAATCTATATCATACCCCCACTTCCTCATCCTCTGAATCTACACAATACTCCCACTTCCTCATCCTCTGAATCTACACAATTACTCCCACTTCCTCATCCTCTGAATCTATATCATACTCCCACTTCCTCATCCTCTGAATCTACACAATACTCCCATTTCCTCATCCTCTGAATGTACACAATAATCCCACTTCCTCATCCTCTGAATCTATACCGTACTCCCATTTCCTCATCCTCTGAGTCTGCACCATACTCCCACGACCTCATCCTCTGAATGTACACAATACTCCCATTTCCTCATACTCTGAATGTACACAATAATCCCACTTCCTCATCCTCCGAATCTATACCATACTCCCACTTCCTCATCCCCAGAATCTATACAATACTCTAATTTCCTCATCCTCTGAATCTATACCATACTCCCACTTCCTCATCCTCTGAATCTACATAATACTCCCACTTCGTCATCCTCTGAATCTATATCATACTCCCACTTCCTCATACTCTGAATCTACACAATACTCCCATTTCCTCATCCTCTGAATCTACACAATACTACCACTTCCTCATCCTCTAAATCTATACCATACTCCCACTTCCTCATCTTCAGAATATACACAATACGCGCACTTCCTCATCCTCGGTATCTACACCATTATCCCACTTCCTCATCCTCTGAATGTGCACATTACTCCCATTTCCTCATCCTCTGTATGTACACAATAGTCCCACTTCCTCATCCTCTGAATCTATACCGGTCTCCCATTTCCTCATCCACTGAGTCTATACCATACTCCCACTTCCTCATCCTCCGAATCTATATAATACTCCCTTTCCCTCATCCTCTGAATCTACACCATTATCCCACTTCCTCATCCTCTGAATGTACACAATATTCCCATTTCCTCATCCTCTGAATCTATACCATAATCCCACTTCCTCATCCTCTGAATCTATACCGTACTCATATTTACTCATCCTCTGAGTCTGTACCATACTTCCAATTCCTCATCTTCCGAATCTATATAAAACTCCCATTCTCTCCACCTCTGAACATACACCAGACTCCCACTTCCTCATCCTCTGAATCTACACCATAATGCCACTTCCTCATCTTCTCAGTCTATACCATACTCCCACTTCCTCATCCTCTGAATCTATATCATACTCCCACTTCCTCATCCTCTGAATCTACACAATACTCCCATTTCCTCATCCTCTGAATGTACACATTACTCCCATTTCCTCATCCTCTGTATGTAAACAATAGTCCCAATTGCTCATCCTCTGAATCTATACCGGTCTCCCATTTCCTCATCCTCTGAGTCTGTACCATACTCCCACCTCCTCATCCTCTGAATGTACACAATAATCCCACTACCTCATCCTCTGAATCTATATCATACTCCAACTTCCTCATCCTCTGAATCTACACAATACTCCCATTTCCTCATCCTCTGAATGTACACAATAATCCCACTTCCTCATCCTCCGAATCTATACCATACTCCCACTTCCTCATCCCCAGAATCTATACAATACTCTCATTTCCTCATCCTCTGAATCTATACCATACTCCCACTTCCTCATCCTCTGAATCTACATAATACTCCCACTTCGTCATCCTCTGAATCTATATCATACTCCCACTTCCTCATCCTCTGAATCTACACAATACTCCCACTTCCTCATCCTCTGAATCTATATCATACTCCCACTTCCTCATCCTCTGAATCTATATCATACTCCCACTTCCTCATCCTCGGTATCTACACCATTATCCCACTTCCTCATCCTCTGAATGTACACAATACTCCCATTTCCTCATCCTCTGAATGTACACAATAATCCCACTTCATCATCCTCCGAATCTATACCATACTCCCACTTCCTCATCCCCAGAATCTATACAATACTCTCATTTCCTCATCCTCCGAATCTATACCATACTCCCAATTCCTCATTCTCTGAATCTACACAATACTCCCATTTCCTCATCCTCTGAATCTACACAATATTCCCACTTCCTCATCCTCTGAATCTATACCATACTCCCACTTCCTCATCTTCAGAATATACACAATACGCCCACTTCCTCATCCTCGGTATCTACACCATTATCCCACTTCCTCATCCTCTGAATATACACATTACTCCCATTTCCTCATCCTCTGTATGTACACAATAGTCCCACTTCCTCATCCTCTGAATCTATACCGGTCTCCCATTTCCTCATCCACTGAGTCTATACCATACTCCCACTTCCTCATCCTCCGAATCTATATAATACTCCCTTTCCCTCATCCTCTGAATCTACACCATTATCCCACTTCCTCATCCTCTGAATGTACACAATATTCCCATTTCCTCATCCTCTGAATCTATACCATAATCCCACTTCCTCATCCTCTGAATCTATACCGTACTCATATTTACTCATCCTCTGAGTCTGTACCATACTTCCAATTCCTCATCTTCCGAATCTATATAAAACTCCCATTCTCTCCACCTCTGAACATACACCAGACTCCCACTTCCTCATCCTCTGAATCTACACCATAATGCCACTTCCTCATCTTCTCAGTCTATACCATACTCCCACTTCCTCATCCTCTGAATCTATATCATACTCCCACTTCCTCATCCTCTGAATCTACACAATACTCCCATTTCCTCATCCTCTGAATGTACACATTACTCCCATTTCCTCATCCTCTGTATGTAAACAATAGTCCCAATTGCTCATCCTCTGAATCTATACCGGTCTCCCATTTCCTCATCCTCTGAGTCTGTACCATACTCCCACCTCCTCATCCTCTGAATGTACACAATAATCCCACTACCTCATCCTCTGAATCTATATCATACTCCAACTTCCTCATCCTCTGAATCTACACAATACTCCCATTTCCTCATCCTCTGAATGTACACAATAATCCCACTTCCTCATCCTCCGAATCTATACCATACTCCCACTTCCTCATCCCCAGAATCTATACAATACTCTCATTTCCTCATCCTCTGAATCTATACCATACTCCCACTTCCTCATCCTCTGAATCTACATAATACTCCCACTTCGTCATCCTCTGAATCTATATCATACTCCCACTTCCTCATCCTCTGAATCTACACAATACTCCCACTTCCTCATCCTCTGAATCTATATCATACTCCCACTTCCTCATCCTCTGAATCTATATCATACTCCCACTTCCTCATCCTCGGTATCTACACCATTATCCCACTTCCTCATCCTCTGAATGTACACAATACTCCCATTTCCTCATCCTCTGAATGTACACAATAATCCCACTTCATCATCCTCCGAATCTATACCATACTCCCACTTCCTCATCCCCAGAATCTATACAATACTCTCATTTCCTCATCCTCCGAATCTATACCATACTCCCAATTCCTCATTCTCTGAATCTACACAATACTCCCATTTCCTCATCCTCTGAATCTACACAATATTCCCACTTCCTCATCCTCTGAATCTATACCATACTCCCACTTCCTCATCTTCAGAATATACACAATACGCCCACTTCCTCATCCTCGGTATCTACACCATTATCCCACATCCTCATCCTCTGAATATACACATTACTCCCATTTCCTCATCCTCTGTATGTACACAATAGTCCCACTTCCTCATCCTCTGAATCTATACAGGTCTCCCATTTCCTCATCCACTGAGTCTATACCATACTCCCACTTCCTCACCCTCCGAATCTATATAATACTCCCATTCCCTCATCCTCTGAATCTACACCATTATCCCACTTCCTCATCCTCTGAATGTACACAAAATTACCATTTCCTCATCCTTTGAATCTATACCATAATCCCACTTCCTCATCCTCTGAATCTATACTGTACTCATATTTACTCATCCTCTGAGTCTGTACCATACTTCCAATTCCTCATCTTCCGAATCTCTATAAAACTCCCATTCTCTCCACCACTGAACATACACCAGACTCCCACTTCCTCATCCTCTGTATCTACACCATAATGCCACTTCCTCATCTTCTCAGTCTATACCATACTCCCACTTCCTCATCCTCTGAATCTACACAATACTCAAAGTTCCTCATCCTCTGAACCTACACCATCCGACCACTTCCTCATCCTCTGAATGTACACATTACTCCCATTTCCTCATCCTCTGTATGTACACAATAGTCCCACTTCCTCATCCTCCGAATCTATACCATAATCCCACTTCCTCATCCTCTGAATCTATACCGTACTCATATTTACTCATCCTCTGAGTCTGTACCATACTTCCAATTCCTCATCTTCCGAATCTATATAAAACTCCCATTCTCTCCACCTCTGAACATACACCAGACTCCCACTTCCTCATCCTCTGTATCTACACCATAATGCCACTTCCTCATCTTCTCAGTCTATACCATACTCCCACTTCCTCATCCTCTGAATCTATATCATACTCCCACTTCCTCATCCTCTGAATCTACACAATACTCCCATTTCCTCATCCTCTGAATGTACACAATAATCCCACTTCCTCATCCTCCGAATCTATACCATACTCCCACTTCCTCATCCCCAGAATCTATACAATACTCTCATTTCCTCATCCTCTGAATCCATACCATACTCCCACTTCCTCATCCTCTGAATCTACATAATACTCCCACTTCGTCATCCTCTGAATCTATATCATACCCCCACTTCCTCATCCTCTGAATCTACAGAATACTCCCACTTCCTCATCCTCTGAATCTACACAATTACTCCCACTTCCTCATCCTCTGAATCTATATCATACTCCCACTTCCTCATCCTCTGAATCTACACAATACTCCCATTTCCTCATCCTCTGAATGTACACAATAATCCCACTTCCTCATCCTCTGAATCTATACCGTACTCCCATTTCCTCATCCTCTGAGTCTGCACCATACTCCCACGACCTCATCCTCTGAATGTACACAATACTCCCATTTCCTCATACTCTGAATGTACACAATAATCCCACTTCCTCATCCTCCGAATCTATACCATACTCCCACTTCCTCATCCCCAGAATCTATACAATACTCTAATTTCCT
This sequence comes from Hemitrygon akajei, assembly GCF_048418815.1. Classification (NCBI taxonomy): domain Eukaryota; kingdom Metazoa; phylum Chordata; class Chondrichthyes; order Myliobatiformes; family Dasyatidae; genus Hemitrygon; species Hemitrygon akajei. The sequence goes on from NC_133144.1 coordinate 13,515,142, forward strand.
CATCCTCTGAATCTATACCATACTCCCACTTCCTCATCCTCTGAATCTACATAATACTCCCACTTCGTCATCCTCTGAATCTATATCATACTCCCACTTCCTCATACTCTGAATCTACACAATACTCCCATTTCCTCATCCTCTGAATCTACACAATACTACCACTTCCTCATCCTCTAAATCTATACCATACTCCCACTTCCTCATCTTCAGAATATACACAATACGCGCACTTCCTCATCCTCGGTATCTACACCATTATCCCACTTCCTCATCCTCTGAATGTGCACATTACTCCCATTTCCTCATCCTCTGTATGTACACAATAGTCCCACTTCCTCATCCTCTGAATCTATACCGGTCTCCCATTTCCTCATCCACTGAGTCTATACCATACTCCCACTTCCTCATCCTCCGAATCTATATAATACTCCCTTTCCCTCATCCTCTGAATCTACACCATTATCCCACTTCCTCATCCTCTGAATGTACACAATATTCCCATTTCCTCATCCTCTGAATCTATACCATAATCCCACTTCCTCATCCTCTGAATCTATACCGTACTCATATTTACTCATCCTCTGAGTCTGTACCATACTTCCAATTCCTCATCTTCCGAATCTATATAAAACTCCCATTCTCTCCACCTCTGAACATACACCAGACTCCCACTTCCTCATCCTCTGTATCTACACCATAATGCCACTTCCTCATCTTCTCAGTCTATACCATACTCCCACTTCCTCATCCTCTGAATCTATATCATACTCCCACTTCCTCATCCTCTGAATCTACACAATACTCCCATTTCCTCATCCTCTGAATGTACACATTACTCCCATTTCCTCATCCTCTGTATGTAAACAATAGTCCCAATTGCTCATCCTCTGAATCTATACCGGTCTCCCATTTCCTCATCCTCTGAGTCTGTACCATACTCCCACCTCCTCATCCTCTGAATGTACACAATAATCCCACTACCTCATCCTCTGAATCTATATCATACTCCAACTTCCTCATCCTCTGAATCTACACAATACTCCCATTTCCTCATCCTCTGAATGTACACAATAATCCCACTTCCTCATCCTCCGAATCTATACCATACTCCCACTTCCTCATCCCCAGAATCTATACAATACTCTCATTTCCTCATCCTCTGAATCTATACCATACTCCCACTTCCTCATCCTCTGAATCTACATAATACTCCCACTTCGTCATCCTCTGAATCTATATCATACTCCCACTTCCTCATCCTCTGAATCTACACAATACTCCCACTTCCTCATCCTCTGAATCTATATCATACTCCCACTTCCTCATCCTCTGAATCTATATCATACTCCCACTTCCTCATCCTCGGTATCTACACCATTATCCCACTTCCTCATCCTCTGAATGTACACAATACTCCCATTTCCTCATCCTCTGAATGTACACAATAATCCCACTTCATCATCCTCCGAATCTATACCATACTCCCACTTCCTCATCCCCAGAATCTATACAATACTCTCATTTCCTCATCCTCCGAATCTATACCATACTCCCAATTCCTCATTCTCTGAATCTACACAATACTCCCATTTCCTCATCCTCTGAATCTACACAATATTCCCACTTCCTCATCCTCTGAATCTATACCATACTCCCACTTCCTCATCTTCAGAATATACACAATACGCCCACTTCCTCATCCTCGGTATCTACACCATTATCCCACATCCTCATCCTCTGAATATACACATTACTCCCATTTCCTCATCCTCTGTATGTACACAATAGTCCCACTTCCTCATCCTCTGAATCTATACAGGTCTCCCATTTCCTCATCCACTGAGTCTATACCATACTCCCACTTCCTCACCCTCCGAATCTATATAATACTCCCATTCCCTCATCCTCTGAATCTACACCATTATCCCACTTCCTCATCCTCTGAATGTACACAAAATTACCATTTCCTCATCCTTTGAATCTATACCATAATCCCACTTCCTCATCCTCTGAATCTATACTGTACTCATATTTACTCATCCTCTGAGTCTGTACCATACTTCCAATTCCTCATCTTCCGAATCTCTATAAAACTCCCATTCTCTCCACCACTGAACATACACCAGACTCCCACTTCCTCATCCTCTGTATCTACACCATAATGCCACTTCCTCATCTTCTCAGTCTATACCATACTCCCACTTCCTCATCCTCTGAATCTACACAATACTCAAAGTTCCTCATCCTCTGAACCTACACCATCCGACCACTTCCTTATCCTCCGAATCGATACCATACTCCCACATCCTCATCCTCTGAATCTACACCATACTCCCACTTCCTCAACTTATGAATCTGCATCATACTCCCATTTCCTCATACTCTGAATCTATACCATACTCCCATTTCCTCATCCTCTGAGTCTGTACCATGCTCCCACGTCCTCATCCTCTGAATGTACACAATACTCCCATTTCCTCATCCTCTGAATCTATACCGTACTCCCATTTCCTCATCCTCTGAGTCTCTAACATACCCCCACGTCTTCATCCTCTGAATGTACACAATACTCCCATTTCCTCATCCTCTGAATGTACACAATAATCCCACTTCCTCATCCTCTGAATCTATATTATACTCCCATTTCCTCATCCTCTGAATCTACACAATACTCCCACTTCGTCATCCTCTGAATCTACACAATACTCCCATTTCATCATCCTCTATATGTACACAATAATCCCACTTCCTTATCCTCTGAATCTATACCGTACTCCCATTTCCTCATCCTCTGAGTCTGTACCATACTCCCACGTCCTCATCCTCTGAATGTACACAATACTCCCATTTCCTCATCCTCTGAATGTACACAATAATACCACTTCCTCATCCTCCGAATCTATACCATACTCCCACATTCTCATCCTCTAAATCTACATCATACTCCCACTTCCTCAACCTCTGAATCTGCATCATACTCCCATTTCCTCATCCTCTGAATATATACCATACTCCCACTTCCTCATCCCCAGAATCTATACAATACTCCCATTTCCTCATCCTCTGAATCTACACAATACTCCCACTTCCTCATCCTCTGAACCTACACCATACACCCACTTCCTTATCCTCCGAATCGATACCATACTCCCACATTCTCATCCTCTAAATCTACATCATACTCCCACTTCCTCAACCTCTGAATCTGCATCATACTCCCATTCCCTCATCCTCTGAATATATACCATACTCCCACTTCCTCATCCCCAGAAACTATACAATACTCCCACGTCCTCATCCTCTGAATGTACACAATACTCCCATTTCCTCATCCTCTGAATGTACACAATAATCCCACTTCCTCATCCTCTGAATCTATATCATACTCCCACTTCCTCATCCTCTGAATCTACACAATTACTCCCACTTCCTCATCCTCTGAATCTATGTCATACTCCCACTTCCTCATCCTCTGAATCTACACAATACTCCCATTTCCTCATCCTCTGAATCTACACAATACTCCCACTTCCTCATCCTTTGAATCTACACAATACTCCCATTTCATAATCCTCTGAATGTACACAATAATCCCACTTCCTCATCCTCTGAATCTATACCGTACTCCCATTTCCTCATCCTCTGAGTCTGCACCATATTCCCACGTCTTCATCCTCTAAATGTACACAATACTCCCATTTCCTCATCCTCTGAATGTACACAATAATCCCACTTCCTCATCCTCTGAATCTATATTATACTCCCATTTCCTCATCCTCTGAATCTACACAATACTCCCACTTCGTCATCCTCTGAATCTACACAGTACTCCCATTTCATCATCCTCTATATGCACACAATAATCCCACTTCCTTATCCTCTGAATCTATACCGTACTCCCATTTCCTCATCCTCTGAGTCTACACAATACTCAAAGTTCCTCATCCTCTGAACCTACACCATCCGACCACTTCCTTATCCTCCGAATCGATACCATACTCCCACATCCTCATCCTCTGAATCTACACCATACTCCCACTTCCTCAACCTATGAATCTGCATCATACTCCCATTTCCTCATACTCTGAATCTATACCATACTCCCATTTCCTCATCCTCTGAGTCTGTACCATGCTCCCACGTCCTCATCCTCTGAATGTACACAATACTCCCATTTCCTCATCCTCTGAATCTATACCGTACTCCCATTTCCTCATCCTCTGAGTCTCTACCATACCCCCACGTCTTCATCCTCTGAATGTACACAATACTCCCATTTCCTCATCCTCTGAATGTACACAATAATCCCACTTCCTCATCCTCTGAATCTATATTATACTCCCATTTCCTCATCCTCTGAATCTACACAATACTCCCACTTCGTCATCCTCTGAATCTACACAATACTCCCATTTCATCATCCTCTATATGTACACAATAATCCCACTTCCTTATCCTCTGAATCTATACCGTACTCCCATTTCCTCATCCTCTGAGTCTGTACCATACTCACACGTCCTCATCCTCTGAATGTACACAATACTCCCATTTCCTCATCCTCTGAATGTACACAATAATACCACTTCCTCATCCTCTGTATCTACACCATAATGCCACTTCCTCATCTTCTCAGTCTATACCATACTCCCACTTCCTCATCCTCTGAATCTACACAATACTCAAAGTTCCTCATCCTCTGAACCTACACCATCCGACCACTTCCTTATCCTCCGAATCGATACCATACTCCCACATCCTCATCCTCTGAATCTACACCATACTCCCACTTCCTCAACTTATGAATCTGCATCATACTCCCATTTCCTCATACTCTGAATCTATACCATACTCCCATTTCCTCATCCTCTGAGTCTGTACCATGCTCCCACGTCCTCATCCTCTGAATGTACACAATACTCCCATTTCCTCATCCTCTGAATCTATACCGTACTCCCATTTCCTCATCCTCTGAGTCTCTAACATACCCCCACGTCTTCATCCTCTGAATGTACACAATACTCCCATTTCCTCATCCTCTGAATGTACACAATAATCCCACTTCCTCATCCTCTGAATCTATATTATACTCCCATTTCCTCATCCTCTGAATCTACACAATACTCCCACTTCGTCATCCTCTGAATCTACACAATACTCCCATTTCATCATCCTCTATATGTACACAATAATCCCACTTCCTTATCCTCTGAATCTATACCGTACTCCCATTTCCTCATCCTCTGAGTCTGTACCATACTCCCACGTCCTCATCCTCTGAATGTACACAATACTCCCATTTCCTCATCCTCTGAATGTACACAATAATACCACTTCCTCATCCTCCGAATCTATACCATACTCCCACATTCTCATCCTCTAAATCTACATCATACTCCCACTTCCTCAACCTCTGAATCTGCATCATACTCCCATTTCCTCATCCTCTGAATATATACCATACTCCCACTTCCTCATCCCCAGAATCTATACAATACTCCCATTTCCTCATCCTCTGAATCTACACAATACTCCCACTTCCTCATCCTCTGAACCTACACCATACACCCACTTCCTTATCCTCCGAATCGATACCATACTCCCACATTCTCATCCTCTAAATCTACATCATACTCCCACTTCCTCAACCTCTGAATCTGCATCATACTCCCATTCCCTCATCCTCTGAATATATACCATACTCCCACTTCCTCATCCCCAGAAACTATACAATACTCCCACGTCCTCATCCTCTGAATGTACACAATACTCCCATTTCCTCATCCTCTGAATGTACACAATAATCCCACTTCCTCATCCTCTGAATCTATATCATACTCCCACTTCCTCATCCTCTGAATCTACACAATTACTCCCACTTCCTCATCCTCTGAATCTATGTCATACTCCCACTTCCTCATCCTCTGAATCTACACAATACTCCCATTTCCTCATCCTCTGAATCTACACAATACTCCCACTTCCTCATCCTTTGAATCTACACAATACTCCCATTTCATAATCCTCTGAATGTACACAATAATCCCACTTCCTCATCCTCTGAATCTATATTATACTCCCATTTCCTCATCCTCTGAATCTACACAATACTCCCACTTCGTCATCCTCTGAATCTACACAATACTCCCATTTCATCATCCTCTATATGCACACAATAATCCCACTTCCTTATCCTCTGAATCTATACCGTACTCCCATTTCCTCATCCTCTGAGTCTGTACCATACTCCCACTTCCTCATCCTCTGAATCTACACAATACTCAAAGTTCCTCATCCTCTGAACCTACACCATCCGACCACTTCCTTATCCTCCGAATCGATACCATACTCCCACATCCTCATCCTCTGAATCTACACCATACTCCCACTTCCTCAACCTATGAATCTGCATCATACTCCCATTTCCTCATACTCTGAATCTATACCATACTCCCATTTCCTCATCCTCTGAGTCTGTACCATGCTCCCACGTCCTCATCCTCTGAATGTACACAATACTCCCATTTCCTCATCCTCTGAATCTATACCGTACTCCCATTTCCTCATCCTCTGAGTCTCTACCATACCCCCACGTCTTCATCCTCTGAATGTACACAATACTCCCATTTCCTCATCCTCTGAATGTACACAATAATCCCACTTCCTCATCCTCTGAATCTATATTATACTCCCATTTCCTCATCCTCTGAATCTACACAATACTCCCACTTCGTCATCCTCTGAATCTACACAATACTCCCATTTCATCATCCTCTATATGTACACAATAATCCCACTTCCTTATCCTCTGAATCTATACCGTACTCCCATTTCCTCATCCTCTGAGTCTGTACCATACTCACACGTCCTCATCCTCTGAATGTACACAATACTCCCATTTCCTCATCCTCTGAATGTACACAATAATACCACTTCCTCATCCTCCGAATCTATACCATACTCCCACTTCCTCATCCCCAGAATCTATACAATACTCTCATTTCCTCAACCTCTGAATCTATACCATACTCCCACTTCCTCATCCTCTGAATCTATATCATACTCCCACTTCCTCATCCTCTGAATCTACACAATACTCCCATTTCCTCATCCTCTGAATCTACACAATACTCCCACTTCCTCATCCTCTGAACCTACACCATACACCCACTTCCTTATCCTCCGAATCGATACCATACTCCCACATTCTCATCCTCTAAATCTACATCATACTCCCACTTCCTCAACCTCTGAATCTGCATCATACTCCCATTTCCTCATCCTCTGAATATATACCATACTCCCACTTCCTCATCCCCAGAAACTATACAATACTCCCACGTCCTCATCCTCTGAATGTACACAATACTCCCATTTCCTCATCCTCTGAATGTACACAATAATCCCACTTCCTCATCCTCTGAATCTATATCATACTCCCATTTCCTCATCCTCTGAATCTACACAATTACTCCCACTTCCTCATCCTCTGAATCTATGTCATACTCCCACTTCCTCATCCTCTGAATCTACACAATACTCCCATTTCCTCATCCTCTGAATCTACACAATACTCCCACTTCCTCATCCTTTGAATCTACACAATACTCCCATTTCATCATCCTCTGAATGTACACAATAATCCCACTTCCTCATCCTCTGAATCTATACCGTACTCCCATTTCCTCATCCTCTGAGTCTGCACCATACTCCCACGTCCTCATCCTCTAAATGTACACAATACTCCCATTTCCTCATCCTCTGAATCTACACAATACTCCCACTTCGTCATCCTCTGAATCTACACAATACTCCCATTTCATCATCCTCTATATGTACACAATAATCCCACTTCCTTATCCTCTGAATCTATACCGTACTCCCATTTCCTCATCCTCTGAGTCTGTACCATACTCCCACGTCCTCATCCTCTGAATGTACACAATACTCCCATTTCCTCATCCTCTGAATGTACACAATAATCCCACTTCCTCATCCTCTGAATCTATACCGTACTCCCATTTCCTCATCCTCTGAGTCTCTACCATACCCCCACGTCTTCATCCTCTGAATGTACACAATACTCCCATTTCCTCATCCTCTGAATGTACACAATAATCCCACTTCCTCATCCTCTGAATCTATATTATACTCCCATTTCCTCATCCTCTGAATCTACACAATACTCCCACTTCGTCATCCTCTGAATCTACACAATACTCCCATTTCATCATCCTCTATATGTACACAATAATCCCACTTCCTTATCCTCTGAATCTATACCGTACTCCCATTTCCTCATCCTCTGAGTCTGTACCATACTCCCACTTCTTCATCCTCTGAATCTACACAATACTCAAAGTTCCTCATCCTCTGAACCTACACCATCCGACCACTTCCTTATCCTCCGAATCGATACCATACTCCCACATCCTCATCCTCTGAATCTACACCATACTCCCACTTCCTCAACCTATGAATCTGCATCATACTCCCATTTCCTCATACTCTGAATCTATACCATACTCCCATTTCCTCATCCTCTGAGTCTGTACCATGCTCCCACGTCCTCATCCTCTGAATGTACACAATACTCCCATTTCCTCATCCTCTGAATCTATACCGTACTCCCATTTCCTCATCCTCTGAGTCTCTACCATACCCCCACGTCTTCATCCTCTGAATGTACACAATACTCCCATTTCCTCATCCTCTGAATGTACACAATAATCCCACTTCCTCATCCTCTGAATCTATATTATACTCCCATTTCCTCATCCTCTGAATCTACACAATACTCCCACTTCGTCATCCTCTGAATCTACACAATACTCCCATTTCATCATCCTCTATATGTACACAATAATCCCACTTCCTTATCCTCTGAATCTATACCGTACTCCCATTTCCTCATCCTCTGAGTCTGTACCATACTCCCACGTCCTCATCCTCTGAATGTACACAATACTCCCATTTCCTCATCCTCTGAATGTACACAATAATACCACTTCCTCATCCTCCGAATCTATACCATACTCCCACTTCCTCATCCCCAGAATCTATACAATACTCTCATTTCCTCAACCTCTGAATCTATACCATACTCCCACTTCCTCATCCTCTGAATCTATATCATACTCCCACTTCCTCATCCTCTGAATCTACACAATACTCCCATTTCCTCATCCTCTGAATCTACACAATACTCCCACTTCCTCATCCTCTGAACCTACACCATACACCCACTTCCTTATCCTCCGAATCGATACCATACTCCCACATTCTCATCCTCTAAATCTACATCATACTCCCACTTCCTCAACCTCTGAATCTGCATCATACTCCCATTTCCTCATCCTCTGAATATATACCATACTCCCACTTCCTCATCCCCAGAAACTATACAATACTCCCACGTCCTCATCCTCTGAATGTACACAATACTCCCATTTCCTCATCCTCTGAATGTACACAATAATCCCACTTCCTCATCCTCTGAATCTATATCATACTCCCACTTCCTCATCCTCTGAATCTACACAATTACTCCCACTTCCTCATCCTCTGAATCTATGTCATACTCCCACTTCCTCATCTTCTGAATCTACACAATACTCCCATTTCCTCATCCTCTGAATCTACACAATACTCCCACTTCCTCATCCTTTGAATCTACACAATACTCCCATTTCATAATCCTCTGAATGTACACAATAATCCCACTTCCTCATCCTCTGAATCTATACCGTACTCCCATTTCCTCATCCTCTGAGTCTGCACCATACTCCCACGTCCTCATCCGCTAAATGTACACAATACTCCCATTTCCTCATCCTCTGAATGTACACAATAATCCCACTTCCTCATCCTCTGAATCTATATTATACTCCCATTTCCTCATCCTCTGAATCTACACAATACTCCCACTTCGTCATCCTCTGAATCTACACAATACTCAAAGTTCCTCATCCTCTGAACCTACACAATCCGACCACTTCCTAATCCTCCGAATCGATACCATACTCCCACATCCTCATCCTCTGAATCTACACCATACTCCCACTTCCTCAACCTATGAATCTGCATCATACTCCCATTTCCTCATACTCTGAATCTATACCATACTCCCATTCCCTCATCCTCTGAGTCTGTACCATGCTCCCACGTCCTCATCCTCTGAATGTACACAATACTCACATTTCCTCATCCTCTGAATCTATACAGTACTCCCATCTCCTCATCCTCTGAGTCTCTACCATACCCCCACGTCTTCATCCTCTGAATGTACACAATACTCCCATTTCCTCATCCTCTGAATGTACACAATAATCCCACTTCCTCATCCTCTGAATCTATATTATACTCCCATTTCCTCATCCTCTGAATCTACACAATACTCCCACTTCGTCATTCTTTGAATCTACACAATACTCCCATTTCATCATCCTCTGAATGTACACAATAATCCCACTTCCTCATGCTCTGAATCTATACCGTACTCCCATTTCCACATCCTCTGAGTCTGAACCATACTCCCACGTCCTCATCCTCTAAATGTACACAATACTCCCATTTCCTCATCCTCTGAATGTACACAATAATCCCACTTCCTCATCCTCTGAATCTATATTATACTCCCATTTCCTCATCCTCTGAATCTACACAATACTCCCACTTCGTCATCCTCTGAATCTACACAATACTCCCATTTCATCATCCTCTATATGTACACAATAATCCCACTTCGTTATCCTCTGAATCTATACCGTACTCCCATTTCCTCATCCTCTGAGTCTGTACCATACTCCCACTTCCTCATCCTCTGAATCTACACAATACTCAAAGTTGCTCATCTTCTGAACCTACACCATCCGACCACTTCCTTATCCTCCGAATCGATACCATACTCCCACATCCTCATCCTCTGAATCTACACCATACTCCCACTTCCTCAACCTATGAATCTGCATCATACTCCCAATTCCTCATACTCTGAATCTATACCATACTCCCATTTCCTCATCCTCTGAGTCTGTACCATGCTCCCAAGTCCTCATCCTCTGAATATACACAATACTCCCATTTCCTCATGCTCTGAATCTATACCGTACTCCCATTTCCTCATCCTCTGAGTCTCTACCATACCCCCACGTCTTCATCCTCTGAATGTACACAATACTCCCATTTCCTCATCCTCTGAATGTACACAATAATCCCACTTCCTCATCCTCTGAATCTATATTATACTCCCATTTCCTCATCCTCTGAATCTACACAATACTCCCACTTCGTCATCCTCTGAATCTACACAATACTCCCATTTCATCATCCTCTATATGTACACAATAATCCCACTTCCTTATCCTCTGAATCTATACCGTACTCCCATTTCCTCATCCTCTGATTCTGTACCATACTCCCACTTCCTCATCCTCTGAATCTACACAATACTCAAAGTTCCTCATCCTCTGAACCTACACCATCCGACCACTTCCTTATCCTCCGAATCGATACCATACTCCCACATCCTCATCCTCTGAATCTACACCATACTCCCACTTCCTCAACCTATGAATCTGCATCATACTCCCATTTCCTCATACTCTGAATCTATACCATACTCCCATTTCCTCATCCTCTGAGTCTGTACCATGCTCCCACGTCCTCATCCTCTGAATGTACACAATACTCCCATTTCCTCATCCTCTGAATCTATACCGTACTCCCATTTCCTCATCCTCTGAGTCTCTACCATACCCCCACGTCTTCATCCTCTGAATGTACACAATACTCCCATTTCCTCATCCTCTGAATGTACACAATAATCCCACTTCCTCATCCTCTGAATCTATATTATACTCCCATTTCCTCATCCTCTGAATCTACACAATACTCCCACTTCGTCATCCTCTGAATCTACACAATACTCCCATTTCATCATCCTCTATATGTACACAATAATCCCACTTCCTTATCCTCTGAATCTATACCGTACTCCCATTTCCTCATCCTCTGAGTCTGTACCATACTCCCACGTCCTCATCCTCTGAATGTACACAATACTCCCATTTCCTCATCCTCTGAATGTACACAATAATACCACTTCCTCATCCTCCGAATCTATACCATACTCCCACTTCCTCATCCCCAGAATCTATACAATACTCTCATTTCCACAACCTCTGAATCTATACCATACTCCCACTTCCTCATCCTCTGAATCTATATCATACTCCCACTTCCTCATCCTCTGAATCTACACAATACTCCCATTTTCTCATCCTCTGAATCTACACAATACTCCCACTTCCTCATCCTCTGAACCTACACCATACACCCACTTCCTTATCCTCCGAATCGATACCATACTCCCACATTCTCATCCTCTAAATCTACATCATACTCCCACTTCCTCAACCTCTGAATCTGCATCATACTCCCATTTCCTCATCCTCTGAATATATACCATACTCCCACTTCCTCATCCCCAGAAACTATACAATACTCCCACGTCCTCATCCTCTGAATGTACACAATACTCCCATTTCCTCATCCTCTGAATGTACACAATAATCCCACTTCCTCATCCTCTGAATCTATATCATACTCCCACTTCCTCATCCTCTGATTCTACACAATTACTCCCACTTCCTCATCCTCTGAATCTATGTCATACTCCCACTTCCTCATCCTCTGTATCTACACAATACTCCCATTTCCTCATCCTCTGAATCTACACAATACTCCCACTTCCTCATCCTTTGAATCTACACAATACTCCCATTTCATCATCCTCTGAATGTACACAATAATCCCACTTCCTCATCCTCTGAATCTATACCGTACTCCCATTTCCTCATCCTCTGAGTCTGCACCATACTCCCACGTCCTCATCCTCTAAATGTACACAATACTCCCATTTCCTCATCCTCTGAATCTACACAATACTCCCACTTCGTCATCCTCTGAATCTACACAATACTCCCATTTCATCATCCTCTATATGTACACAATAATCCCACTTCCTTATCCTCTGAATCTATACCGTACTCCCATTTCCTCATCCTCTGAGTCTGTACCATACTCACACGTCCTCATCCTCTGAATGTACACAATACTCCCATTTCCTCATCCTCTGAATCTACACAATACTCCCACTTCCTCATCCTCTGAACCTACACCATACACCCACATCCTTATCCTCCGAATCGATACCATACTCCCACATTCTCATCCTCTAAATCTACATCATACTCCCACTTCCTCAACCTCTGAATCTGCATCATACTCCCATTTCCTCATCCTCTGAATGTACACAATAATCCCACTTCCTCATCCTCTGAATCTATATCATACTCCCACTTCCTCATCCTCTGATTCTACACAATTACTCCCACTTCCTCATCCTCTGAATCTATGTCATACTCCCACTTCCTCATCCTCTGTATCTACACAATACTCCCATTTCCTCATCCTCTGAATCTACACAATACTCCCACTTCCTCATCCTTTGAATCTACACAATACTCCCATTTCATCATCCTCTGAATGTACACAATAATCCCACTTCCTCATCCTCTGAATCTATACCGTACTCCCATTTCCTCATCCTCTGAGTCTGCACCATACTCCCACGTCCTCATCCTCTAAATGTACACAATACTCCCATTTCCTCATCCTCTGAATCTACACAATACTCCCACTTCGTCATCCTCTGAATCTACACAATACTCCCATTTCATCATCCTCTATATGTACACAATAATCCCACTTCCTTATCCTCTGAATCTATACCGTACTCCCATTTCCTCATCCTCTGAGTCTGTACCATACTCACACGTCCTCATCCTCTGAATGTACACAATACTCCCATTTCCTCATCCTCTGAATCTACACAATACTCCCACTTCCTCATCCTCTGAACCTACACCATACACCCACATCCTTATCCTCCGAATCGATACCATACTCCCACATTCTCATCCTCTAAATCTACATCATACTCCCACTTCCTCAACCTCTGAATCTGCATCATACTCCCATTTCCTCATCCTCTGAATATATACCATACTCCCACTTCCTCATCCCCAGAAACTATACAATACTCCCACGTACTCATCCTCTGAATGTACACAATACTCCCATTTCCTCATCCTCTGAATGTACACAATAATCCCACTTCCTCATCCTCTGAATCTATATCATACTCCCACTTCCTCATCCACTGAATCTACACAATTACTCCCACTTCCTCATCCTCTGAATCTATGTCATACTCCCACTTCCTCATCCTCTGAATCTACACAATACTCCCATTTCCTCATCCTCTGAATCTACACAATACTCCCACTTCCTCATCCTTTGAATCTACACAATACTCCCATTTCATCATCCTCTGAATGTACACAATACTCCCATTTCCTCATCCTCTGAATCTACACAATACTCCCACTTCCTCATCCTTTGAATCTACACAATACTCCCATTTCATCATCCTCTGAATGTACACAATAATCCCACTTCCTCATCCTCTGAATCTATACCGTACTCCCATTTCCTCATCCTCTGAGTCTGCACCATACTCCCACGTCCTCATCCTCTAAATGTACACAATACTCCCATTTCCTCATCCTCTGAATGTACACAATAATCCCACTTCCTCATCCTCCGAATCTATACCATACTCCCACTTCCTCATCCCCAGAATCTATACAATACTCTCATTTCCTCATCCTCCGAATCTATACCATACTCCCACTTCCTCATCCTCTGAATCTACATAATACTCCCACTTCGTCATCCTCTGAATCTATATCATACTCCCACTTCCTCATCCTCTGAATCTACACAATACTCCCATTTCCTCATCCTCTGAATCTACACAATACTCCCACTTCCTCATCCTCTGAACCTACACCATACACCCACTTCCTTATTCTCCGAATCGATACCATACTCCCACATTCTCATCCTCTAAATCTACATCATACTCCCACTTCCTCAACCTCTGAATCTGCATCATACTCCCATTTCCTCATCCTCTGAACATATACCATACTCCCACTTCCTCATCCCCAGAAACTATACAGTACTCCCACGTCCTCATCCTCTGAATGTACACAATACTCCCATTTCCTCATCCTCTGAATGTACACAATAATCCCACTTACTCATCCTCTGAATCTATATCATACTCCCACTTCCTCATCCTCTGAATCTACACAATTACTCCCACTTCCTCATCCTCTGCATCTATGTCATACTCCCACTTCCTCATCCTCTGAATCTACACAATACTCCCACTTCCTCATCCTCTGAATCTACACAATACTCCCATTTCCTCATCCTCTGAATCTACACAATACTCCCACTTCCTCATCCTGTGAATCTACACAATACTCCCATTTCATCATCCTCTGAATGTACACAATAATCCCAGTTCCTCATCCTCTGAATCTATACCGTACTCCCATTTCCTCATCCTCTCTGTACCATACTCCCACGTCCTCATCCTCTAAATGTACACAATACTCCCATTTCCTCATCCTCTGAATGTACACAATAATCCCACTTCATCATCCTCCGAATCTATACCATACTCCCACTTCCTCATCCCTAGAATCTATACAATACTCTCATTTCCTCATCCTCTGAATCTATACCATACTCCCAATTCCTCATTCTCTGAATCTACACAATACTCCCATTTCCTCATCCTCTGAATCTACACAATACTCACACTTCCTCATCCTCTGAATCTATACCATACTCCCACTTACTCATCTTCAGAATATACACAATACGCCCACTTCCTCATCCTCTGAATCTATACTGTACTCCCATTTACTCATCCTCTGAGTCTGTACCATACTTCCAATTCCTCATCTTCCGAATCTATATAAAACTCCCATTCTCTCCACCTCTGAACATACACCAGACTCCCACTTCCTCATCCTCTGAATCTACACAATACTCCCATTTCCTCATCCTCTGAATCTACACAATACTCCCACTTCCTCATCCTTTGAATCTACACAATACTCCCATTTCATCATCCTCTGAATGTACACAATAATCCCACTTCCTCATCCTCTGAATCTATACCGGACTCCCATTTCCTCATCCTCTGAGTCTGCACCATACTCCCACGTCCTCATCCTCTAAATGTACACAATACTCCCATTTCCTCATCCTCTGAATGTACACAATAATCCCACTTCCTCATCCTCCGAATCTATACCATACTCCCACTTCCTCTTCCCCAGAATATATACAATACTCTCATTTCCTCATCCTCCGAATCTATAGCATACTCCCACTTCCTCATCCTCTGAATCTACATAATACTCCCACTTCGTCATCCTCTGAATCTATATCATACTCCCACTTCCTCATCCTCTGAATCTACACAATACTCCCATTTCCTCATCCTCTGAATGTACACAATACTCCCATTTCCTCATCCTCTGAATGTACACAATAATACCACTTCCTCATCCTCCGAATCTATACCATACTCCCACTTCCTCATCCCCAGAATCTATACAATACTCTCATTTCCTCAACCTCTGAATCTATACCATACTCCCACTTCCTCATCCTCTGAATCTATATCATACTCCCACTTCCTCATCCTCTGAATCTACACAATACTCCCATTTCCTCATCCTCTGAATCTACACAATACTCCCACTTCCTCATCCTCTGAACCTACACCATACACCCACTTCCTTATCCTCCGAATCGATACCATACTCCCAAATTCTCATCCTCTAAATCTACATCATACTCCCACTTCCTCAACCTCTGAATCTGCATCATACTCCCATTTCCTCATCCTCTGAATATATACCATACTCCCACTTCCTCATCCCCAGAAACTATACAATACTCCCACGTCCTCATCCTCTGAATGTACACAATGCTCCCATTTCCTCATCCTCTGAATGTACACAATAATCCCACTTCCTCATCCTCTGAATCTATATCATACTCCCACTTCCTCATCCTCTGAATCTACACAATTACTCCCACTTCCTCATCCTCTGAATCTATGTCATACTCCCACTTCCTCATCCTCTGAATCTACACAATACTCCCATTTCCTCATCCTCTGAATCTACACAATACTCCCACTTCCTCATCCTTTGAATCTACACAATACTCCCATTTCATCATCCTCTGAATGTACACAATAATCCCACTTCCTCATCCTCTGAATCTATACCGTACTCCCATTTCCTCATCCTCTGAGTCTGCACCATACTCCCACGTCCTCATCCTCTAAATGTACACTATACTCCCATTTCCTCATCCTCTGAATCTACACAATACTCCCACTTCGTCATCCTCTGAATCTACACAATACTCCCATTTCATCATCCTCTATATGTACACAATAATCCCACTTCCTTATCCTCTGAATCTATACCGTACTCCCATTTCCTCATCCTCTGAGTCTGTACCATACTCACACGTCCTCATCCTCTGAATGTACACAATACTCCCATTTCCTCATCCTCTGAATGTACACAATAATACCACTTCCTCATCCTCCGAATCTATACCATACTCCCACTTCCTCATCCCCAGAATCTATACAATACTCTCATTTCCTCAACCTCTGAATCTATACCATACTCCCACTTCCTCATCCTCTGAATCTATATCATACTCCCACTTCCTCATCCTCTGAATCTACACAATACTCCCATTTCCTCATCCTCTGAATCTACACAATACTCCCACTTCCTCATCCTCTGCACCTACACCATACACCCACTTCCTTATCCTCCGAATCGATACCATACTCCCACATTCTCATCCTCTAAATCTACATCATACTCCCACTTCCTCAACCTCTGAATCTGCATCATACTCCCATTTCCTCATCCTCTGAATATATACCATACTCCCACTTCCTCATCCCCAGAAACTATAAAATACTCCCACGTCCTCATCCTCTGAATGTACACAATACTCCCATTTCCTCATCCTCTGAATGTACACAATAATCCCACTTCCTCATCCTCTGAATCTATATCATACTCCCACTTCCTCATCCTCTGAATCTACACAATTACTCCCACTTCCTCAACCTCTGAATCTGCATCATACTCCCATTTCCTCATCCACAATATATACCATCCTCCCACTTCCTCATCCCCAGAAACTATACAATACTCCCACGTCCTCATCCTCTGAATGTACACAATACTCCCATTTCCTCATCCTCTGAATGTACACAATAATCCCACTTCCTCATCCTCTGAATCTATATCATACTCCCACTTCCTCATCCTCTGAATCTACACAATTACTCGCACTTCCTCATCCTCTGAATCTATGTCATACTCCCACTTCCTCATCCTCTGAATCTACACAATACTCCCATTTCCTCATCCTCTGAATCTACACAATACTCCCACTTCCTCATCCTTTGAATCTACACAATACTCCCATTTCATCATCCTCTGAATGTACACAATTACTCCCACTTCCTCATCCTCTGAATCTATACCGTACTCCCATTTCCTCATCCTCTGAATGTACACAATAATCCCACTTCCTCATCCTCTGAATCTATATTATACTCCCATTTCCTCATCCTCTGAATCTACACAATACTCCCACTTCGTCATCCTCTGAATCTACACAATACTCCCATTTCATCATCCTCTATATGTACACAATAATCCCACTTCGTTATCCTCTGAATCTATACCGTACTCCCATTTCCTCATCCTCTGAGTCTGTACCATACTCCCACTTCCTCATCCTCTGAATCTACACAATACTCAAAGTTCCTCATCCTCTGAACCTACACCATCCGACCACTTCCTTATCCTCCGAATCGATACCATACTCCCACATCCTCATCCTCTGAATCTACACCATACTCCCACTTCCTCAACCTATGAATCTGCATCATACTCCCATTTCCTCATACTCTGAATCTATACCATACTCCCATTTCCTCATCCTCTGAGTCTGTACCATGCTCCCACGTCCTCATCCTCTGAATGTACACAATACTCCCATTTCCTCATCCTCTGAATGTACACAATAATCCCACTTCCTCATCCTCTGAATCTATATTATACTCCCATTTCCTCATCCTCTGAATCTACACAATACCCCCACTTCGTCATTCTTTGAATCTACACAATACTCCCATTTCATCATCCTCTGAATGTACACAATAATCCCACTTCCTCATGCTCTGAATCTATACCGTACTCCCATTTCCACATCCTCTGAGTCTGCACCATACTCCCACGTCCTCATCCTCTAAATGTACACAATACTCCCATTTCCTCATCCTCTGAATGTACACAATAATCCCACTTCCTCATCCTCTGAATCTATATCATACTCCCACTTCCTCATCCTCTGAATCTACACAATTACTCCCACTTCCTCATCCTCTGAATCTATGTCATACTCCCACTTCCTCCTCCTCTGAATCTACGCAATACTCCCATTTCCTCATCCTCTGAATCTACACAATACTCCCACTTCCTCATCCTTTGAATCTACACAATACTCCCATTTCATCATCCTCTGAATGTACACAATAATCCCACTTCCTCATCCTCTGAATCTATACCGTACTCCCATTTCCTCATCCTCTGAGTCTGCACCATACTCCCACATCCTCATCCTCTGAATCTACACAATACTCCCACTTCCTCATCCTCTATATGTACACAATAATCCCACATCCTTATCCTCTGAATCTATACCGTACTCCCATTTCCTCATCCTCTGAGTCTGTACCATACTCCCACGTCCTCATCCTCTGAATGTACACAATACTCCCATTTCCTCATCCTCTGAATCTACACAATACTCCCACTTCGTCATCCTCTGAATCTACACAATACTCCCACTTCCTCATCCTCTATATGTACACAATAATCCCACTTCCTTATCCTCTGAATCTATACCGTACTCCCATTTCCTCATCCTCTGAGTCTGTACCATACTCCCACGTCCTCATCCTCTGAATGTACACAATACTCCCATTTCCTCATCCTCTGAATGTACACAATAATACCACTTCCTCATCCTCCGAATCTATACCATACTCCCACTTCCTCATCCCCAGAATCTATACAATACTCTCATTTCCTCAACCTCTGAATCTATACCATACTCCCACTTCCTCATCCTCTGAATCTATATCATACTCCCACTTCCTCATCCTCTGAATCTACACAATACTCCCATTTCCTCATCCTCTGAATCTACACAATACTCCCACTTCCTCATCCTCTGAACCTACACCATACACCCACTTCCTTATCCTCCGAATCGATACCATACTCCCACATTCTCATCCTCTAAATCTACATCATACTCCCACTACCTCAACCTCTGAATCTGCATCATACTCCCATTTCCTCATCCTCTGAATATATACCATACTCCCACTTCCTCATCCCCAGAAACTATACAATACTCCCACGTCCTCATCCTCTGAATGTACACAATACTCCCATTTCCTCATCCTCTGAATGTACACAATAATCCCACTTCCTCATCCTCTGAATCTATATCATACTCCCACTTCCTCATCCTCTGAATCTACACAATTACTCCCACTTCCTCATCCTCTGAATCTATGTCATACTCCCACTTCCTCATCCTCTGAATCTACACAATACTCCCATTTCCTCGTCCTCTGAATCTACACAATACTCCCACTTCCTCATCCTTTGAATCTACACAATACTCCCATTTCATCATCCTCTGAATGTACACAATAATCCCACTTCCTCATCCTCTGAATCTATACCGTACTCCCATTTCCTCATCCTCTGAGTCTGCACCATACTCCCACGTCCTCATCCGCTAAATGTACACAATACTCCCATTTCCTCATCCTCTGAATGTACACAATAATCCCACTTCCTCATCCTCTGAATCTATATTATACTCCCATTTCCTCATCCTCTGAATCTACACAATACTCCCACTTCGTCATCCTCTGAATCTACACAATACTCCCATTTCATCATCCTCTATATGTACACAATAATCCCACTTCGTTATCCTCTGAATCTATACCGTACTCCCATTTCCTCATCCTCTGAGTCTGTACCATACTCCCACTTCCTCATCCTCTGAATCTACACAATACTCAAAGTTCCTCATCCTCTGAACCTACACCATCCGACCACTTCCTTATCCTCCGAATCGATACCATACTCCCACATCCTCATCCTCTGAATCTACACCATACTCCCACTTCCTCAACCTATGAATCTGCATCATACTCCCATTTCCTCATACTCTGAATCTATACCATACTCCCATTTCCTCATCCTCTGAGTCTGTACCATGCTCCCACGTCCTCATCCTCTGAATGTACACAATACTCCCATTTCCTCATCCTCTGAATCTATACAGTACTCCCATCTCCTCATCCTCTGAGTCTCTACCATACCCCCACGTCTTCATCCTCTGAATGTACACAATACTCCCATTTCCTCATCCTCTTAATGTACACAATAATCCCACTTCCTCATCCTCTGAATCTATATTATACTCCCATTTCCTCATCCTCTGAATCTACACAATACTCCCACTTCGTCATTCTTTGAATCTACACAATACTCCCATTTCATCATCCTCTGAATGTACACAATAATCCCACTTCCTCATGCTCTGAATCTATACCGTACTCCCATTTCCACATCCTCTGAGTCTGAACCATACTCCCACGTCCTCATCCTCTGAATGTACACAATACTCCCATTTCCTCATCCTCTGAATGTACACAATAATACCACTTCCTCATCCTCCGAATCTATACCATACTCCCACTTCCTCATCCCCAGAATCTATACAATACTCTCATTTCCTCAACCTCTGAATCTATACCATACTCCCACTTCCTCATCCTCTGAATCTATATCATACTCCCACTTCCTCATCCTCTGAATCTACACAATACTCCCATTTTCTCATCCTCTGAATCTACACAATACTCCCACTTCCTCATCCTCTGAACCTACACCATACATCCACTTCCTTATCCTCCGAATCGATACCATACTCCCACATTCTCATCCTCTAAATCTACATCATACTCCCACTTCCTCAACCTCTGAATCTGCATCATACTCCCATTTCCTCATCCTCTGAATATATACCATACTCCCACTTCCTCATCCCCAGAAACTATACAATACTCCCACGTCCTCATCCTCTGAATGTACACAATACTCCCATTTCCTCATCCTCTGAATGTACACAATAATCCCACTTCCTCATCCTCTGAATCTATATCATACTCCCACTTCCTCATCCTCTGAATCTACACAATTACTCCCACTTCCTCATCCTCTGAATCTATGTCATACTCCCACTTCCTCATCCTCTGAATCTACACAATACTCCCATTTCCTCATCCTCTGAATCTACACAATACTCCCACTTCGTCATCCTCTGAATCTACACAATACTCCCATTTCATCATCCTCTATATGTACACAATAATCCCACTTCCTTATCCTCTGAATCTATACCGTACACCCATTTCCTCATCCTCTGAGTCTGTAACATACTCACACGTCCTCATCCTCTGAATGTACACAATACTCCCATTTCCTCATCCTCTGAATGTACACAATAATACCACTTCCTCATCCTCCGAATCTATACCATACTCCCACTTCCTCATCCCCAGAATCTATACAATACTCTCATTTCCTCAACCTCTGAATCTATACAATACTCCCACTTCCTCATCCTCTGAATCTATATCATACTCCCACTTCCTCATCCTCTGAATCTACACAATACTCCCATTTCCTCATCCTCTGAATCTACACAATACTCCCACTTCCTCATCCTCTGAACCTACACCATACACCCACTTTCTTATCCTCCGAATCGATACCATACTCCCACATTCTCATCCTCTAAATCTGCATCATACTCCCACTTCCTCAACCTCTGAATCTGCATCATACTCCCATTTCCTCATCCTCTGAATATATACCATACTCCCACTTCCTCATCCCCAGAAACTATACAATACTCCCACGTCCTCATCCTCTGAATGTACACAATACTCCCATTTCCTCATCCTCTGAATGTACACAATAATCCCACTTCCTCATCCTCTGAATCTATATCATACTCCCACTTCCTCATCCTCTGAATCTACACAATTACTCCCACTTCCTCATCCTCTGAATCTATGTCATACTCCCACTTCCTCATCCTCTGAATCTACACAATACTCCCATTTCCTCATCCTCTGAATCTACACAATACTCCCACTTCCTCATCCTTTGAATATACACAATACTCCCATTTCATCATCCTCTGAATGTACACAATACTCCCATTTCCTCATCCTCTGAATCTACACAATACTCCCACTTCCTCATCCTTTGAATCTACACAATACTCCCATTTCATCATCCTCTGAATGTACACAATAATCCCACTTCCTCATCCTCTGAATCTATACCGTACTCCCATTTCCTCATCCTCTGAGTCTGCACCATACTCCCACGTCCTCATCCTCTAAATGTACACAATACTCCCATTTCCTCATCCTCTGAATGTACACAATAATCCCACTTCCTCATCCTCCGAATCTATACCATACTCCCACTTCCTCATCCCCAGAATCTATACAATACTCTCATTTCCTCATCCTCCGAATCTATACCATACACCCACTTCCTCATCCTCTGAATCTACATAATACTCCCACTTCGTCATCCTCTGAATCTATATCATACTCCCACTTCCTCATCCTCTGAATCTACACAATACTCCCATTTCCTCATCCTCTGAATCTACACAATACTCCCACTTCCTCATCCTCTGAACCTACACCATACACCCACTTCCTTATTCTCCGAATCGATACCATACTCCCACATTCTCATCCTCTAAATCTACATCATACTCCCACTTCCTCAACCTCTGAATCTGCATCATACTCCCATTTCCTCATCCTCTGAACATATACCATACTCCCACTTCCTCATCCCCAGAAACTATACAGTACTCCCACGTCCTCATCCTCTGAATGTACACAATACTCCCATTTCCTCATCCTCTGAATGTACACAATAATCCCACTTCCTCATCCTCTGAATCTATATCATACTCCCACTTCCTCATCCTCTGAATCTACACAATTACTCCCACTTCCTCATCCTCTGAATCTATGTCATACTCCCACTTCCTCATCCTCTGAATCTACACAATACTCCCACTTCCTCATCCTCTGAATCTACACAATACTCCCATTTCCTCATCCTCTGAATCTACACAATACTCCCACTTCCTCATCCTGTGAATCTACACAATACTCCCATTTCATCATCCTCTGAATGTACACAATAATCCCAGTTCCTCATCCTCTGAATCTATACCGTACTCCCATTTCCTCATCCTCTCTGTACCATACTCCCACGTCCTCATCCTCTAAATGTACACAATACTCCCATTTCCTCATCCTCTGAATGTACACAATAATCCCACTTCATCATCCTCCGAATCTATACCATACTCCCACTTCCTCATCCCCAGAATCTATACAATACTCTCATTTCCTCATCCTCTGAATCTATATCATACTCCCACTTCCTCATCCTCTGAATCTACACAATACTCCCATTTCCTCATCCTCTGAATCTACACAATACTCCCACTTCCTCATCCTCTGAACCTACACCATACACCCACTTCCTTATTCTCCGAATCGATACCATACTCCCACTTCCTCATCCCCAGAATCTATACAATACTCTCATTTCCTCATCCTCTGAATCTATATCATACTCCCACTTCCTCATCCTCTGAATCTACACAATACTCCCATTTCCTCATCCTCTGAATCTACACAATACTCCCACTTCCTCATCCTCTGAACCTACACCATACACCCACTTCCTTATTCTCCGAATCGATACCATACTCCCACATTCTCATCCTCTAAATCTACATCATACTCCCACTTCCTCAACCTCTGAATCTGCATCATACTCCCATTTCCTCATCCTCTGAACATATACCATACTCCCACTTCCTCATCCCCAGAAACTATACAGTACTCCCACGTCCTCATCCTCTGAATGTACACAATACTCCCATTTCCTCATCCTCTGAATGTACACAATAATCCCACTTCCTCATCCTCTGAATCTATATCATACTCCCACTTCCTCATCCTCTGAATCTACACAATTACTCCCACTTCCTCATCCTCTGAATCTATGTCATACTCCCACTTCCTCATCCTCTGAATCTACACAATACTCCCACTTCCTCATCCTCTGAATCTACACAATACTCCCATTTCCTCATCCTCTGAATCTACACAATACTCCCACTTCCTCATCCTGTGAATCTACACAATACTCCCATTTCATCATCCTCTGAATGTACACAATAATCCCAGTTCCTCATCCTCTGAATCTATACCGTACTCCCATTTCCTCATCCTCTCTGTACCATACTCCCACGTCCTCATCCTCTAAATGTACACAATACTCCCATTTCCTCATCCTCTGAATGTACACAATAATCCCACTTCATCATCCTCCGAATCTATACCATATTCCCACTTCCTCATCCCCAGAATCTATACAATACTCTCATTTCCTCATCCTCTGAATCTATACCATACTCCCAATTCCTCATTCTCTGAATCTACACAATACTCCCATTTCCTCATCCTCTGAATCTACACAATACTCACACTTCCTCATCCTCTGAATCTATACCATACTCCCACTTACTCATCTTCAGAATATACACAATACGCCCACTTCCTCATCCTCTGAATCTATACTGTACTCCCATTTACTCATCCTCTGAGTCTGTACCATACTTCCAATTCCTCATCTTCCGAATCTATATAAAACTCCCATTCTCTCCACCTCTGAACATACACCAGACTCCCACTTCCTCATCCTCTGAATCTACACAATACTCCCATTTCCTCATCCTCTGAATCTACACAATACTCCCACTTCCTCATCCTTTGAATCTGCACAATACTCCCATTTCATCATCCTCTGAATGTACACAATAATCCCACTTCCTCATCCTCTGAATCTATACCGTACTCCCATTTCCTCATCCTCTGAGTCTGCACCATACTCCCACGTCCTCATCCTCTAAATGTACACAATACTCCCATTTCCTCATCCTCTGAATGTACACAATAATCCCACTTCCTCATCCTCCGAATCTATACCATACTCCCACTTCCTCATCCCCAGAATATATACAATACTCTCATTTCCTCATCCTCCGAATCTATAGCATACTCCCACTTCCTCATCCTCTGAATCTACATAATACTCCCACTTCGTCATGCTCTGAATCTATATCATACTCCCACTTCCTCATCCTCTGAATCTACACAATACTCCCATTTCCTCATCCTCTGAATGTACACAATACTCCCATTTCCTCATCCTCTGAATGTACACAATAATACCACTTCCTCATCCTCCGAATCTATACCATACTCCCACTTCCTCATCCCCAGAATCTATACAATACTCTCATTTCCTCAACCTCTGAATCTATACCATACTCCCACTTCCTCATCCTCTGAATCTATATCATACTCCCACTTCCTCATCCTCTGAATCTACACAATACTCCCATTTCCTCATCCTCTGAATCTACACAATACTCCCACTTCCTCATCCTCTGTACCTACACCATACACCCACTTCCTTATCCTCCTAATCGATACCATACTCCCACATTCTCATCCTCTAAATCTACATCATATTCCCACTTCCTCAACCTCTGAATCTGCATCATACTCCCATTTCCTCATCCTCTGAATATATACCATACTCCCACTTCCTCATCCCCAGAAACTATACAATACTCCCACGTCCTCATCCTCTGAATGTACACAATACTCCCATTTCCTCATCCTCTGAATCTACACAATTACTCCCACTTCCTCATCCTCTGAATCTATGTCATACTCCCACTTCCTCATCCTCTGAATCTACACAATACTCCCATTTCCTCATCCTCTGAATCTACACAATACTCCCACTTCCTCATCCTTTGAATCTACACAATACTCCCATTTCATCATCCTCTGAATGTACACAATAATCCCACTTCCTCATCCTCTGAATCTATACCGTACTCCCATTTCCTCATCCTCTGAGTCTGCACCATACTCCCAAGTCCTCATCCTCTAAATGTACACAATACTCCCATTTCCTCATCCTCTGAATGTACACAATAATCCCACTTCCTCATCCTCCGAATCTATACCATACTCCCACTTCCTCATCCCCAGAATCTATACAATACTCTCATTTCCTCATCCTCCGAATCTATACCATACTCCCACTTCCTCATCCTCTGCATCTACATAATACTCCCACTACGTCATCCTCTGAATCTATATCATACTCCCACTTCCTCATCCTCTGAATCTACACAATACTCCCATTTCCTCATCCTCTGAATCTACACAATACTCCCACTTCCTCATCCTCTGAACCTACACCATACACCCACTTCCTTATTCTCCGGATCGATACCATACTCCCACATTCTCATCCTCTAAATCTACATCATACTCCCACTTCCTCAACCTCTGAATCTGCATCATACTCCCATTTCCTCATCCTCTGAACATATACCATACTCCCACTTCCTCATCCCCAGAAACTATACAGTACTCCCACGTCCTCATCCTCTGAATGTACACAATACTCCCATTTCCTCATCCTCTGAATGTACACAATAATCCCACTTCCTCATCCTCTGAATCTATATCATACTCCCACTTCCTCATCCTCTGAATCTACACAATTACTCCCACTTCCTCATCCTCTGAATCTATGTCATACTCCCACTTCCTCATCCTCTGAATCTACACAATACTCCCACTTCCTCATCCTCTGAATCTACACAATACTCCCATTTCCTCATCCTCTGAATCTACACAATACTCCCACTTCCTCATCCTGTGAATCTACACAATACTCCCATTTCATCATCCTCTGAATGTACACAATAATCCCAGTTCCTCATCCTCTGAATCTATACCGTACTCCCATTTCCTCATCCTCTCTGTACCATACTCCCACGTCCTCATCTTCTAAATGTACACAATACTCCCATTTCCTCATCCTCTGAATGTACACAATAATCCCACTTCATCATCCTCCGAATCTATACCATACTCCCACTTCCTCATCCCCAGAATCTATACAATACTCTCATTTCCTCATCCTCTGAATCTATAC
Organism: Hemitrygon akajei; assembly: GCF_048418815.1. Taxonomy (NCBI): domain Eukaryota; kingdom Metazoa; phylum Chordata; class Chondrichthyes; order Myliobatiformes; family Dasyatidae; genus Hemitrygon; species Hemitrygon akajei. Next base: position 13,543,416 of record NC_133144.1, read on the forward strand.
CATACTCCCAATTCCTCATTCTCTGAATCTACACAATACTCCCATTTCCTCATCCTCTGAATCTACACAATACTCACAATTCCTCATCCTCTGAATCTATACCATACTCCCACTTACTCATCTTCAGAATATACACAATACGCCCACTTCCTTATCCTCTGAATCTATACTGTACTCCCATTTACTCATCCTCTGAGTCTGTACCATACTTCCAATTCCTCATCTTCCGAATCTATATAAAACTCCCATTCTCTCCACCTCTGAACATACACCAGACTCCCACTTCCTCATCCTCTGAATCTACACAATACTCCCATTTCCTCATCCTCTGAATCTACACAATACTCCCACTTCCTCATCCTTTGAATCTACAAATTACTCCCATTTCATCATCCTCTGAATGTACACAATAATCCCACTTCCTCATCATCTGAATCTATACCGTACTCCCATTTCCTCATCCACTGAGTCTGCACCATACTCCCACGTCCTCATCCTCTAAATGTACAGAATACTCCCATTTCCTCATCCTCTGAATGTACACAATAATCCCACTTCCTCATCCTCCGAATCTATACCATACTCCCACTTCCTCATCCCCAGAATATATACAATACTCTCATTTCCTCATCCTCCGAATCTATAGCATACTCCCACTTCCTCATCCTCTGAATCTACATAATACTCCCACTTCGTCAGCCTCTGAATCTATATCATACTCCCATTTCCTCATCCTCTGAATGTACACAATACTCCCATTTCCTCATCCTCTGAATGTACACAATAATACCACTTCCTCATCCTCCGAATCTATACCATACTCCCACTTCCTCATCCCCAGAATCTATACAATACTCTCATTTCCTCAACCTCTGAATCTATACCATACTCCCACTTCCTCATCCTCTGAATCTATATCATACTCCCACTTCCTCATCCTCTGAATCTACACAATACTCCCATTTCCTCATCCTCTGAATCTACACAATACTCCCACTTCCTCATCCTCTGAACCTACACCATACACCCACTTCCTTATCCTCCGAATCGATACCATACTCCCACATTCTCATCCTCTAAATCTACATCATACTCCCACGTCCTCATCCTCTGAATGTACACAATACTCCCATTTCCTCATCCTCTGAATGTACACAATAATCCCACTTCCTCATCCTCTGAATCTATATCATACTCCCACTTCCTCATCCTCTGAATCTACACAATTACTCCCACTTCCTCATCCTCTGAATCTATGTCATACTCCCACTTCCTCATCCTCTGAATCTACACAATACTCCCATTTCCTCATCCTCTGAATCTACACAATACTCCCACTTCCTCATCCTTTGAATCTACACAATACTCCCATTTCATCATCCTCTGAATGTACACAATAATCCCACTTCCTCATCCTCTGAATCTATACCGTACTCCCATTTCCTCATCCTCTGAGTCTGCACCATACTCCCACGTCCTCATCCTCTAAATGTACACAATACTCCCATTTCCTCATCCTCTGAATCTACACAATACTCCCACTTCGTCATCCTCTGAATCTACACAATACTCCCATTTCATCATCCTCTATATGTACACAATAATCCCACTTCCTTATCCTCTGAATCTATACCGTACTCCCATTTCCTCATCCTCTGAGTCTGTACCATACTCACACGTCCTCATCCTCTGAATGTACACAATACTCCCATTTCCTCATCCTCTGAATGTACACAATAATACCACTTCCTCATCCTCCGAATCTATACCATACTCCCACTTCCTCATCCCCAGAATCTATACAATACTCTCATTTCCTCAACCTCTGAATCTATACCATACTCCCACTTCCTCATCCACTGAATCTATATCATACTCCCACTTCCTCATCCTCTGAATCTACACAATACTCCCATTTCCTCATCCTCTGAATCTACACAATACTCCCACTTCCTCATCCTCTGAACCTACACCATACACCCACTTCCTTATCCTCCGAATCGATACCATACTCCCACATTCTCATCCTCTAAATCTACATCATACTCCCACTTCCTCAACCTCTGAATCTGCATCATACTCCCATTTCCTCATCCTCTGAATATATACCATACTCCCACTTCCTCATCCCCAGAAACTATACAGTACTCCCACGTCCTCATCCTCTGAATGTACACAATACTCCCATTTCCTCATCCTCTGAATGTACACAATAATCCCACTTCCTCATCCTCTGAATCTATATCATACTCCCACTTCCTCATCCTCTGAATCTACACAATTACTCCCACTTCCTCATCCTCTGAATCTATGTCATACTCCCACTTCCTCATCCTCTGAATCTACACAATACTCCCACTTCCTCATCCTCTGAATCTACACAATACTCCCATTTCCTCATCCTCTGAATCTACACAATACTCCCACTTCCTCATCCTGTGAATCTACACAATACTCCCATTTCATCATCCTCTGAATGTACACAATAATCCCAGTTCCTCATCCTCTGAATCTATACCGTACTCCCATTTCCTCATCCTCTCTGTACCATACTCCCACGTCCTCATCCTCTAAATGTACACAATACACCCATTTCCTCATCCTCTGAATGTACACAATAATCCCACTTCATCATCCTCCGAATCTATACCATACTCCCACTTCCTCATCCCCAGAATCTATACAATACTCTCATTTCCTCATCCTCCGAATCTATACCATACTCCCAATTCCTCATTCTCTGAATCTACACAATACTCCCATTTCCTCATCCTCTGAATCTACACAATACTCACACTTCCTCATCCTCTGAATCTATACCATACTCCCACTTACTCATCTTCAGAATATACACAATACGCCCACTTCCTCATCCTCTGAATCTATACTGTACTCCCATTTACTCATCCTCTGAGTCTGTACCATACTTCCAATTCCTCATCTTCCGAATCTATATAAAACTCCCATTCTCTCCACCTCTGAACATACACCAGACTCCCACTTCCTCATCCTCTGAATCTACACAATACTCCCATTTCCTCATCCTCTGAATCTACACAATTACTCCCACTTCCTCATCCTCTGAATCTATGTCATACTCCCACTTCCTCATCCTCTGAATCTACACAATACTCCCATTTACTCATCCTCTGAGTCTGTACCATACTTCCAATTCCTCATCTTCCGAATCTATATAAAACTCCCATTCTCTCCACCTCTGAACATACACCAGACTCCCACTTCCTCATCCTCTGAATCTACACAATACTCCCATTTCCTCATCCTCTGAATCTACACAATTACTCCCACTTCCTCATCCTCTGAATCTATGTCATACTCCCACTTCCTCATCCTCTGAATCTACACAATACTCCCATTTCCTCATCCTCTGAATCTACACAATACTCCCATTTCCTCATCCTCTGAATGTACACAATACTCCCATTTCCTCATCCTCTGAATGTACACAATAATACCACTTCCTCATCCTCTGAATCTATACCATACTCCCACTTCCTCATCCCCAGAATCTATACAATACTCTCATTTCCTCAACCTCTGAATCTATACCATACTCCCACTTCCTCATCCTCTGAATCTATATCATACTCCCTCTTCCTCATCCTCTGAATCTACACAATACTCCCATTTCCTCATCCTCTGAATCTACACAATACTCCCACTTCCTCATCCTCTGAACCTACACCATACACCCACTTCCTTATCCTCCGAATCGATACCATACTCCCACATTCTCATCCTCTAAATCTACATCATACTTCCACTTCCTCAACCTCTGAATCTGCATCATACTCCCATTTCCTCATCCTCTGAATATATACCATACTCCCACTTCCTCATCCCCAGAAACTATACAATACTCCCACGTCCTCATCCTCTGAATGTACACAATACTCCCATTTCCTCATCCTCTGAATGTACACAATAATCCCACTTCCTCATCCTCTGAATCTATGTCATACTCCCACTTCCTCATCCTCTGAATCTACACAATACTCCCACTTCCTCATCCTCTGAATCTACACAATACTCCCATTTCCTCATCCTCTGAATCTACACAATACTCCCACTTCCTCATCCTGTGAATCTACACAATACTCCCATTTCATCATCCTCTGAATGTACACAATAATCCCAGTTCCTCATCCTCTGAATCTATACCGTACTCCCATTTCCTCATCCTCTCTGTACCATACTCCCACGTCCTCATCCTCTAAATGTACACAATACTCCCATTTCCTGATCCTCTGAATGTACACAATAATCCCACTTCATCATCCTCCGAATCTATACCATACTCCCACTTCCTCATCCCCAGAATCTATACAATACTCTCATTTCCTCATCCTCTGAATCTATACCATACTCCCAATTCCTCATCCTCTGAATCTACACAATACTCACACTTCCTCATCCTCTGAATCTATACCATACTCCCACTTACTCATCTTCAGAATATACACAATACGCCCACTTCCTCATCCTCTGAATCTATACTGTACTCCCATTTACTCATCCTCTGAGTCTGTACCATACTTCCAATTCCTCATCTTCCGAATCTATATAAAACTCCCATTCTCTCCACCTCTGAACATACACCAGACTCCCACTTCCTCATCCTCTGAATCTACACAATACTCCCATTTCCTCATCCTCTGAATCTACACAATACTCCCACTTCCTCATCCTTTGAATCTACACAATACTCCCATTTCATCATCCTCTGAATGTACACAATAATCCCACTTCCTCATCCTCTGAATCTATACCGTACTCCCATTTCCTCATCCTCTGAGTCTGCACCATACTCCCACGTCCTCATCCTCTAAATGTACACAATACTCCCATTTCCTCATCCTCTGAATGTACACAATAATCCCACTTCCTCATCCTCCGAATCTATACCATACTCCCACTTCCTCATCCCCAGAATATATACAATACTCTCATTTCCTCATCCTCCGAATCTATAGCATACTCCCACTTCCTCATCCTCTGAATCTACATAATACTCCCACTTCCTCATGCTCTGAATCTATATCATACTCCCACTTCCTCATCCTCTGAATCTACACAATACTCCCATTTCCTCATCCTCTGAATGTACACAATACTCCCATTTCCTCATCCTCTGAATGTACACAATAATACCACTTCCTCATCCTCCGAATCTATACCATACTCCCACTTCCTCATCCCCAGAATCTATACAATACTCTCATTTCCTCAACCTCTGAATCTATACCATACTCCCACTTCCTCATCCTCTGAATCTATATCATACTCCCACTTCCTCATCCTCTGAATCTACACAATACTCCCATTTCCTCATCCTCTGAATCTACACAATACTCCCACTTCCTCAACCTCTGAATCTGCATCATACTCCCATTTCCTCATCCTCTGAATATATACCATACTCCCACTTCCTCATCCCCAGAAACTATACAATACTCCCACGTCCTCATCCTCTGAATGTACACAATACTCCCATTTCCTCATCCTCTGAATCTACACAATTACTCCCACTTCCTCATCCTCTGAATCTATGTCATACTCCCACTTCCTCATCCTCTGAATCTACACAATACTCCCATTTCCTCATCCTCTGAATCTACACAATACTCCCACTTCCTCATCCTTTGAATCTACACAATACTCCCATTTCATCATCCTCTGAATGTACACAATAATCCCACTTCCTCATCCTCTGAATCTATACCGTACTCCCATTTCCTCATCCTCTGAGTCTGCACCATACTCCCAAGTCCTCATCCTCTAAATGTACACAATACTCCCATTTCCTCATCCTCTGAATGTACACAATAATCCCACTTCCTCATCCTCCGAATCTATACCATACTCCCACTTCCTCATCCCCAGAATCTATACAATACTCTCATTTCCTCATCCTCCGAATCTATACCATACTCCCACTTCCTCATCCTCTGCATCTACATAATACTCCCACTACGTCATCCTCTGAATCTATATCATACTCCCACTTCCTCATCCTCTGAATCTACACAATACTCCCATTTCCTCATCCTCTGAATCTACACAATACTCCCACTTCCTCATCCTCTGAACCTACACCATACACCCACTTCCTTATTCTCCGGATCGATACCATACTCCCACATTCTCATCCTCTAAATCTACATCATACTCCCACTTCCTCAACCTCTGAATCTGCATCATACTCCCATTTCCTCATCCTCTGAACATATACCATACTCCCACTTCCTCATCCCCAGAAACTATACAGTACTCCCACGTCCTCATCCTCTGAATGTACACAATACTCCCATTTCCTCATCCTCTGAATGTACACAATAATCCCACTTCCTCATCCTCTGAATCTATATCATACTCCCACTTCCTCATCCTCTGAATCTACACAATTACTCCCACTTCCTCATCCTCTGAATCTATGTCATACTCCCACTTCCTCATCCTCTGAATCTACACAATACTCCCACTTCCTCATCCTCTGAATCTACACAATACTCCCATTTCCTCATCCTCTGAATCTACACAATACTCCCACTTCCTCATCCTGTGAATCTACACAATACTCCCATTTCATCATCCTCTGAATGTACACAATAATCCCAGTTCCTCATCCTCTGAATCTATACCGTACTCCCATTTCCTCATCCTCTCTGTACCATACTCCCACGTCCTCATCCTCTAAATGTACACAATACTCCCATTTCCTCATCCTCTGAATGTACACAATAATCCCACTTCATCATCCTCCGAATCTATACCATACTCCCACTTCCTCATCCCCAGAATCTATACAATACTCTCATTTCCTCATCCTCTGAATCTATACCATACTCCCAATTCCTCATTCTCTGAATCTACACAATACTCCCATTTCCTCATCCTCTGAATCTACACAATACTCACACTTCCTCATCCTCTGAATCTATACCATACTCCCACTTACTCATCTTCAGAATATACACAATACGCCCACTTCCTTATCCTCTGAATCTATACTGTACTCCCATTTACTCATCCTCTGAGTCTGTACCATACTTCCAATTCCTCATCTTCCGAATCTATATAAAACTCCCATTCTCTCCACCTCTGAACATACACCAGACTCCCACTTCCTCATCCTCTGAATCTACACAATACTCCCATTTCCTCATCCTCTGAATCTACACAATACTCCCACTTCCTCATCCTTTGAATCTACACATTACTCCCATTTCATCATCCTCTGAATGTACACAATAATCCCACTTCCTCATCATCTGAATCTATACCGTACTCCCATTTCCTCATCCACTGAGTCTGCACCATACTCCCACGTCCTCATCCTCTAAATGTACAGAATACTCCCATTTCCTCATCCTCTGAATGTACACAATTACTCCCACTTCCTCATCCTCTGAATCTATGTCATACTCCCACTTCCTCATCCTCTGAATCTACACAATACTCCCATTTACTCATCCTCTGAGTCTGTACCATACTTCCAATTCCTCATCTTCCGAATCTATATAAAACTCCCATTCTCTCCACCTCTGAACATACACCAGACTCCCACTTCCTCATCCTCTGAATCTACACAATACTCCCATTTCCTCATCCTCTGAATCTACACAATTACTCCCACTTCCTCATCCTCTGAATCTATGTCATACTCCCACTTCCTCATCCTCTGAATCTACACAATACTCCCATTTCCTCATCCTCTGAATCTACACAATACTCCCATTTCCTCATCCTCTGAATGTACACAATACTCCCATTTCCTCATCCTCTGAATGTACACAATAATACCACTTCCTCATCCTCCGAATCTATACCATACTCCCACTTCCTCATCCCCAGAATCTATACAATACTCTCATTTCCTCAACCTCTGAATCTATACCATACTCCCACTTCCTCATCCTCTGAATCTATATCATACTCCCACTTCCTCATCCTCTGAATCTACACAATACTCCCATTTCCTCATCCTCTGAATCTACACAATACTCCCACTTCCTCATCCTCTGAACCTACACCATACACCCACTTCCTTATCCTCCGAATCGATACCATACTCCCACATTCTCATCCTCTAAATCTACATCATACTTCCACTTCCTCAACCTCTGAATCTGCATCATACTCCCATTTCCTCATCCTCTGAATATATACCATACTCCCACTTCCTCATCCCCAGAAACTATACAATACTCCCACGTCCTCATCCTCTGAATGTACACAATACTCCCATTTCCTCATCCTCTGAATGTACACAATAATCCCACTTCCTCATCCTCTGAATCTATGTCATACTCCCACTTCCTCATCCTCTGAATCTACACAATACTCCCACTTCCTCATCCTCTGAATCTACACAATACTCCCATTTCCTCATCCTCTGAATCTACACAATACTCCCACTTCCTCATCCTGTGAATCTACACAATACTCCCATTTCATCATCCTCTGAATGTACACAATAATCCCAGTTCCTCATCCTCTGAATCTATACCGTACTCCCATTTCCTCATCCTCTCTGTACCATACTCCCACGTCCTCATCCTCTAAATGTACACAATACTCCCATTTCCTCATCCTCTGAATGTACACAATAATCCCACTTCATCATCCTCCGAATCTATACCATACTCCCACTTCCTCATCCCCAGAATCTATACAATACTCTCATTTCCTCATCCTCTGCATCTATACCATACTCCCAATTCCTCATTCTCTGAATCTACACAATACTCCCATTTCGTCATCCTCTGAATCTACACAATACTCACACTTCCTCATCCTCTGAATCTATACCATACTCCCACTTACTCATCTTCAGAATATACACAATACGCCCACTTCCTCATCCTCTGAATCTATACTGTACTCCCATTTACTCATCCTCTGAGTCTGTACCATACTTCCAATTCCTCATCTTCCGAATCTATATAAAACTCCCATTCTCTCCACCTCTGAACATACACCAGACTCCCACTTCCTCATCCTCTGAATCTACACAATACTCCCATTTCCTCATCCTCTGAATCTACACAATACTCCCACTTCCTCATCCTTTGAATCTACACAATACTCCCATTTCATCATCCTCTGAATGTACACAATAATCCCACTTCCTCATCCTCTGAATCTATACCGTACTCCCATTTCCTCATCCTCTGAGTCTGCACCATACTCCCACGTCCTCATCCTCTAAATGTACACAATACTCCCATTTCCTCATCCTCTGAATGTACACAATAATCCCACTTCCTCATCCTCCGAATCTATACCATACTCCCACTTCCTCATCCCCAGAATATATACAATACTCTCATTTCCTCATCCTCCGAATCTATAGCATACTCCCACTTCCTCATCCTCTGAATCTACATAATACTCCCACTTCGTCATGCTCTGAATCTATATCATACTCCCACTTCCTCATCCTCTGAATCTACACAATACTCCCATTTCCTCATCCTCTGAATGTACACAATACTCCCATTTCCTCATCCTCTGAATGTACACAATAATACCACTTCCTCATCCTCCGAATCTATACCATACTCCCACTTCCTCATCCCCAGAATCTATACAATACTCTCATTTCCTCAACCTCTGAATCTATACCATACTCCCACTTCCTCATCCTCTGAATCTATATCATACTCCCACTTCCTCATCCTCTGAATCTACACAATACTCCCATTTCCTCATCCTCTGAATCTACACAATACTCCCACTTCCTCATCCTCTGAACCTACACCATACACCCACTTCCTTATCCTCCGAATCGATACCATACTCCCACATTCTCATCCTCTAAATCTACATCATACTCCCACTTCCTCAACCTCTGAATCTGCATCATACTCCCATTTCCTCATCCTCTGAATATATACCATACTCCCACTTCCTCATCCCCAGAAACTATACAATACTCCCACTTCCTCATCCTCTGAATGTACACAATACTCCCATTTCCTCATCCTCTGAATGTACACAATAATACCACTTCCTCATCCTCCGAATCTATACCATACTCCCACTTCCTCATCCCCAGAATCTATACAATACTCTCATTTCCTCAACCTCTGAATCTATACCATACTCCCACTTCCTCATCCTCTGAATCTATATCATACTCCCACTTCCTCATCCTCTGAATCTACACAATACTCCCATTTCCTCATCCTCTGAATCTACACAATACTCCCACTTCCTCAACCTCTGAATCTGCATCATACTCCCATTTCCTCATCCTCTGAATATATACCATACTCCCACTTCCTCATCCCCAGAAACTATACAATACTCCCACGTCCTCATCCTCTGAATGTACACAATACTCCCATTTCCTCATCCTCTGAATCTACACAATTACTCCCACTTCCTCATCCTCTGAATCTATGTCATACTCCCACTTCCTCATCCTCTGAATCTACACAATACTCCCATTTCCTCATCCTCTGAATCTACACAATACTCCCACTTCCTCATCCTTTGAATCTACACAATACTCCCATTTCATCATCCTCTGAATGTACACAATAATCCCACTTCCTCATCCTCTGAATCTATACCGTACTCCCATTTCCTCATCCTCTGAGTCTGCACCATACTCCCAAGTCCTCATCCTCTAAATGTACACAATACTCCCATTTCCTCATCCTCTGAATGTACACAATAATCCCACTTCCTCATCCTCCGAATCTATACCATACTCCCACTTCCTCATCCCCAGAATCTATACAATACTCTCATTTCCTCATCCTCCGAATCTATACCATACTCCCACTTCCTTATCCTCTGCATCTACATAATACTCCCACTACGTCATCCTCTGAATCTATATCATACTCCCACTTCCTCATCCTCTGAATCTACACAATACTCCCATTTCCTCATCCTCTGAATCTACACAATACTCCCACTTCCTCATCCTCTGAACCTACACCATACACCCACTTCCTTATTCTCCGGATCGATACCATACTCCCACATTCTCATCCTCTAAATCTACATCATACTCCCACTTCCTCAACCTCTGAATCTGCATCATACTCCGATTTCCTCATCCTCTGAACATATACCATACTCCCACTTCCTCATCCCCAGAAACTATACAGTACTCCCACGTCCTCATCCTCTGAATGTACACAATACTCCCATTTCCTCATCCTCTGAATGTACACAATAATCCCACTTCCTCATCCTCTGAATCTATATCATACTCCCACTTCCTCATCCTCTGAATCTACACAATTACTCCCACTTCCTCATCCTCTGAATCTATGTCATACTCCCACTTCCTCATCCTCTGAATCTACACAATACTCCCACTTCCTCATCCTCTGAATCTACACAATACTCCCATTTCCTCATCCTCTGAATCTACACAATACTCCCACTTCCTCATCCTGTGAATCTACACAATACTCCCATTTCATCATCCTCTGAATGTACACAATAATCCCAGTTCCTCATCCTCTGAATCTATACCGTACTCCCATTTCCTCATCCTCTCTGTACCATACTCCCACGTCCTCATCCTCTAAATGTACACAATACTCCCATTTCCTCATCCTCTGAATGTACACAATAATCCCACTTCATCATCCTCCGAATCTATACCATACTCCCACTTCCTCATCCCCAGAATCTATACAATACTCTCATTTCCTCATCCTCTGAATCTATACCATACTCCCAATTCCTCATTCTCTGAATCTACACAATACTCCCATTTCCTCATCCTCTGAATCTACACAATACTCACACTTCCTCATCCTCTGAATCTATACCATACTCCCACTTACTCATCTTCAGAATATACACAATACGCCCACTTCCTTATCCTCTGAATCTATACTGTACTCCCATTTACTCATCCTCTGAGTCTGTACCATACTTCCAATTCCTCATCTTCCGAATCTATATAAAACTCCCATTCTCTCCACCTCTGAACATACACCAGACTCCCACTTCCTCATCCTCTGAATCTACACAATACTCCCATTTCCTCATCCTCTGAATCTACACAATACTCCCACTTCCTCATCCTTTGAATCTACACATTACTCCCATTTCATCATCCTCTGAATGTACACAATAATCCCACTTCCTCATCATCTGAATCTATACCGTACTCCCATTTCCTCATCCACTGAGTCTGCACCATACTCCCACGTCCTCATCCTCTAAATGTACAGAATACTCCCATTTCCTCATCCTCTGAATGTACACAATTACTCCCACTTCCTCATCCTCTGAATCTATGTCATACTCCCACTTCCTCATCCTCTGAATCTACACAATACTCCCATTTACTCATCCTCTGAGTCTGTACCATACTTCCAATTCCTCATCTTCCGAATCTATATAAAACTCCCATTCTCTCCACCTCTGAACATACACCAGACTCCCACTTCCTCATCCTCTGAATCTACACAATACTCCCATTTCCTCATCCTCTGAATCTACACAATTACTCCCACTTCCTCATCCTCTGAATCTATGTCATACTCCCACTTCCTCATCCTCTGAATCTACACAATACTCCCATTTCCTCATCCTCTGAATCTACACAATACTCCCATTTCCTCATCCTCTGAATGTACACAATACTCCCATTTCCTCATCCTCTGAATGTACACAATAATACCACTTCCTCATCCTCCGAATCTATACCATACTCCCACTTCCTCATCCCCAGAATCTATACAATACTCTCATTTCCTCAACCTCTGAATCTATACCATACTCCCACTTCCTCATCCTCTGAATCTATATCATACTCCCACTTCCTCATCCTCTGAATCTACACAATACTCCCATTTCCTCATCCTCTGAATCTACACAATACTCCCACTTCCTCATCCTCTGAACCTACACCATACACCCACTTCCTTATCCTCCGAATCGATACCATACTCCCACATTCTCATCCTCTAAATCTACATCATACTTCCACTTCCTCAACCTCTGAATCTGCATCATACTCCCATTTCCTCATCCTCTGAATATATACCATACTCCCACTTCCTCATCCCCAGAAACTATACAATACTCCCACGTCCTCATCCTCTGAATGTACACAATACTCCCATTTCCTCATCCTCTGAATGTACACAATAATCCCACTTCCTCATCCTCTGAATCTATGTCATACTCCCACTTCCTCATCCTCTGAATCTACACAATACTCCCACTTCCTCATCCTCTGAATCTACACAATACTCCCATTTCCTCATCCTCTGAATCTACACAATACTCCCACTTCCTCATCCTGTGAATCTACACAATACTCCCATTTCATCATCCTCTGAATGTACACAATAATCCCAGTTCCTCATCCTCTGAATCTATACCGTACTCCCATTTCCTCATCCTCTCTGTACCATACTCCCACGTCCTCATCCTCTAAATGTACACAATACTCCCATTTCCTCATCCTCTGAATGTACACAATAATCCCACTTCATCATCCTCCGAATCTATACCATACTCCCACTTCCTCATCCCCAGAATCTATACAATACTCTCATTTCCTCATCCTCTGCATCTATACCATACTCCCAATTCCTCATTCTCTGAATCTACACAATACTCCCATTTCCTCATCCTCTGAATCTACACAATACTCACACTTCCTCATCCTCTGAATCTATACCATACTCCCACTTACTCATCTTCAGAATATACACAATACGCCCACTTCCTCATCCTCTGAATCTATACTGTACTCCCATTTACTCATCCTCTGAGTCTGTACCATACTTCCAATTCCTCATCTTCCGAATCTATATAAAACTCCCATTCTCTCCACCTCTGAACATACACCAGACTCCCACTTCCTCATCCTCTGAATCTACACAATACTCCCATTTCCTCATCCTCTGAATCTACACAATACTCCCACTTCCTCATCCTTTGAATCTACACAATACTCCCATTTCATCATCCTCTGAATGTACACAATAATCCCACTTCCTCATCCTCTGAATCTATACCGTACTCCCATTTCCTCATCCTCTGAGTCTGCACCATACTCCCACGTCCTCATCCTCTAAATGTACACAATACTCCCATTTCCTCATCCTCTGAATGTACACAATAATCCCACTTCCTCATCCTCCGAATCTATACCATACTCCCACTTCCTCATCCCCAGAATATATACAATACTCTCATTTCCTCATCCTCCGAATCTATAGCATACTCCCACTTCCTCATCCTCTGAATCTACATAATACTCCCACTTCGTCATGCTCTGAATCTATATCATACTCCCACTTCCTCATCCTCCGAATCTACACAATACTCCCATTTCCTCATCCTCTGAATGTACACAATACTCCCATTTCCTCATCCTCTGAATGTACACAATAATACCACTTCCTCATCCTCCGAATCTATACAATACTCCCACTTCCTCATCCCCAGAATCTATACAATACTCTCATTTCCTCAACCTCTGAATCTATACCATACTCCCACTTCCTCATCCTCTGAATCTATATCATACTCCCACTTCCTCATCCTCTGAATCTACACAATACTCCCATTTCCTCATCCTCTGAATCTACACAATACTCCCACTTCCTCATCCTCTGAACCTACACCATACACCCACTTCCTTATCCTCCGAATCGATACCATAATCCCACATTCTCATCCTCTAAATCTACATCATACTCCCACTTCCTCAACCTCTGAATCTGCATCATACTCCCATTTCCTCATCCTCTGAATATATACCATACTCCCACTTCCTCATCCCCAGAAACTATACAATACTCCCACGTCCTCATCCTCTGAATGTACACAATACTCCCATTTCCTCATCCTCTGAATCTACACAATTACTCCCACTTCCTCATCCTCTGAATCTATGTCATACTCCCACTTCCTCATCCTCTGAATCTACACAATACTCCCATTTCCTCATCCTCTGAATCTACACAATACTCCCACTTCCTCATCCTTTGAATCTACACATTACTCCCATTTCATCATCCTCTGAATGTACACAATAATCCCACTTCCTCATCATCTGAATCTATACCGTACTCCCATTTCCTCATCCACTGAGTCTGCACCATACTCCCACGTCCTCATCCTCTAAATGTACAGAATACTCCCATTTCCTCATCCTCTGAATGTACACAATTACTCCCACTTCCTCATCCTCTGAATCTATGTCATACTCCCACTTCCTCATCCTCTGAATCTACACAATACTCCCATTTACTCATCCTCTGAGTCTGTACCATACTTCCAATTCCTCATCTTCCGAATCTATATAAAACTCCCATTCTCTCCACCTCTGAACATACACCAGACTCCCACTTCCTCATCCTCTGAATCTACACAATACTCCCATTTCCTCATCCTCTGAATCTACACAATTACTCCCACTTCCTCATCCTCTGAATCTATGTCATACTCCCACTTCCTCATCCTCTGAATCTACACAATACTCCCATTTCCTCATCCTCTGAATCTACACAATACTCCCATTTCCTCATCCTCTGAATGTACACAATACTCCCATTTCCTCATCCTCTGAATGTACACAATAATACCACTTCCTCATCCTCCGAATCTATACCATACTCCCACTTCCTCATCCCCAGAATCTATACAATACTCTCATTTCCTCAACCTCTGAATCTATACCATACTCCCACTTCCTCTTCCTCTGAATCTATATCATACTCCCACTTCCTCATCCTCTGAATCTACACAATACTCCCATTTCCTCATCCTCTGAATCTACACAATACTCCCACTTCCTCATCCTCTGAACCTACACCATACACCCACTTCCTTATCCTCCGAATCGATACCATACTCCCACATTCTCATCCTCTAAATCTACATCATACTTCCACTTCCTCAACCTCTGAATCTGCATCATACTCCCATTTCCTCATCCTCTGAATATATACCATACTCCCACTTCCTCATCCCCAGAAACTATACAATACTCCCACGTCCTCATCCTCTGAATGTACACAATACTCCCATTTCCTCATCCTCTGAATGTACACAATAATCCCACTTCCTCATCCTCTGAATCTATGTCATACTCCCACTTCCTCATCCTCTGAATCTACACAATACTCCCACTTCCTCTTCCTCTGAATCTACACAATACTCCCATTTCCTCATCCTCTGAATCTACACAATACTCCCACTTCCTCATCCTGTGAATCTACACAATACTCCCATTTCATCATCCTCTGAATGTACACAATAATCCCAGTTCCTCATCCTCTGAATCTATACCGTACTCCCATTTCCTCATCCTCTCTGTACCATACTCCCACGTCCTCATCCTCTAAATGTACACAATACTCCCATTTCCTCATCCTCTGAATGTACACAATAATCCCACTTCATCATCCTCCGAATCTATACCATACTCCCACTTCCTCATCCCCAGAATCTATACAATACTCTCATTTCCTCATCCTCTGCATCTATACCATACTCCCAATTCCTCATTCTCTGAATCTACACAATACTCCCATTTCCTCATCCTCTGAATCTACACAATACTCACACTTCCTCATCCTCTGAATCTATACCATACTCCCACTTACTCATCTTCAGAATATACACAATACGCCCACTTCCTCATCCTCTGAATCTATACTGTACTCCCATTTACTCATCCTCTGAGTCTGTACCATACTTCCAATTCCTCATCTTCCGAATCTATATAAAACTCCCATTCTCTCCACCTCTGAACATACACCAGACTCCCACTTCCTCATCCTCTGAATCTACACAATACTCCCATTTCCTCATCCTCTGAATCTACACAATACTCCCACTTCCTCATCCTTTGAATCTACACAATACTCCCATTTCATCATCCTCTGAATGTACACAATAATCCCACTTCCTCATCCTCTGAATCTATACCGTACTCCCATTTCCTCATCCTCTGAGTCTGCACCATACTCCCACGTCCTCATCCTCTAAATGTACACAATACTCCCATTTCCTCATCCTCTGAATGTACACAATAATCCCACTTCCTCATCCTCCGAATCTATACCATACTCCCACTTCCTCATGCCCAGAATATATACAATACTCTCATTTCCTCATCCTCCGAATCTATAGCATACTCCCACTTCCTCATCCTCTGAATCTACATAATACTCCCACTTCGTCATGCTCTGAATCTATATCATACTCCCACTTCCTCATCCTCTGAATCTACACAATACTCCCATTTCCTCATCCTCTGAATGTACACAATACTCCCATTTCCTCATCCTCTGAATGTACACAATAATACCACTTCCTCATCCTCCGAATCTATACCATACTCCCACTTCCTCATCCCCAGAATCTATACAATACTCTCATTTCCTCAACCTCTGAATCTATACCATACTCCCACTTCCTCATCCTCTGAATCTATATCATACTCCCACTTCCTCATCCTCTGAATCTACACAATACTCCCATTTCCTCATCCTCTGAATCTACACAATACTCCCACTTCCTCATCCTCTGAACCTACACCATACACCCACTTCCTTATCCTCCGAAACGATACCATACTCCCACATTCTCATCCTCTAAATCTACATCATACTCCCACTTCCTCAACCTCTGAATCTGCATCATACTCCCATTTCCTCATCCTCTGAATATATACCATACTCCCACTTCCTCATCCCCAGAAACTATACAATACTCCCACGTCCTCATCCTCTGAATGTACACAATACTCCCATTTCCTCATCCTCTGAATCTACACAATTACTCCCACTTCCTCATCCTCTGAATCTATGTCATACTCCCACTTCCTCATCCTCTGAATCTACACAATACTCCCATTTCCTCATCCTCTGAATCTACACAATACTCCCACTTCCTCATCCTTTGAATCTACACAATACTCCCATTTCATCATCCTCTGAATGTACACAATAATCCCACTTCCTCATCCTCTGAATCTATACCGTACTCCCATTTCCTCATCCTCTGAGTCTGCACCATACTCCCAAGTCCTCATCCTCTAAATGTACACAATACTCCCATTTCCTCATCCTCTGAATGTACACAATAATCCCACTTCCTCATCCTCCGAATCTATACCATACTCCCACTTCCTCATCCCCAGAATCTATACAATACTCTCATTTCCTCATCCTCCGAATCTATACCATACTCCCACTTCCTCATCCTCTGCATCTACATAATACTCCCACTACGTCATCCTCTGAATCTATATCATACTCCCACTTCCTCATCCTCTGAATCTACACAATACTCCCATTTCCTCATCCTCTGAATCTACACAATACTCCCACGTCCTCATCCTCTGAACCTACACCATACACCCACTTCCTTATTCTCCGGATCGATACCATACTCCCACATTCTCATCCTCTAAATCTACATCATACTCCCACTTCCTCAACCTCTGAATCTGCATCATACTCCCATTTCCTCATCCTCTGAACATATACCATACTCCCACTTCCTCATCCCCAGAAACTATACAGTACTCCCACGTCCTCATCCTCTGAATGTACACAATACTCCCATTTCCTCATCCTCTGAATGTACACAATAATCCCACTTCCTCATCCTCTGAATCTATATCATACTCCCACTTCCTCATCCTCTGAATCTACACAATTACTCCCACTTCCTCATCCTCTGAATCTATGTCATACTCCCACTTCCTCATCCTCTGAATCTACACAATACTCCCACTTCCTCATCCTCTGAATCTACACAATACTCCCATTTCCTCATCCTCTGAATCTACACAATACTCCCACTTCCTCATCCTGTGAATCTACACAATACTCCCATTTCATCATCCTCTGAATGTACACAATAATCCCAGTTCCTCATCCTCTGAATCTATACCGTACTCCCATTTCCTCATCCTCTCTGTACCATACTCCCACGTCCTCATCCTCTAAATGTACACAATACTCCCATTTCCTCATCCTCTGAATGTACACAATAATCCCACTTCATCATCCTCCGAATCTATACCATACTCCCACTTCCTCATCCCCAGAATCTATACAATACTCTCATTTCCTCATCCTCTGAATCTATACCATACTCCCAATTCCTCATTCTCTGAATCTACACAATACTCCCATTTCCTCATCCTCTGAATCTACACAATACTCACACTTCCTCATCCTCTGAATCTATACCATACTCCCACTTACTCATCTTCAGAATATACACAATACGCCCACTTCCTTATCCTCTGAATCTATACTGTACTCCCATTTACTCATCCTCTGAGTCTGTACCATACTTCCAATTCCTCATCTTCCGAATCTATATAAAACTCCCATTCTCTCCACCTCTGAACATACACCAGACTCCCACTTCCTCATCCTCTGAATCTACACAATACTCCCATTTCCTCATCCTCTGAATCTACACAATACTCCCACTTCCTCATCCTTTGAATCTACACATTACTCCAATTTCATCATCCTCTGAATGTACACAATAATCCCACTTCCTCATCATCTGAATCTATACCGTACTCCCATTTCCTCATCCACTGAGTCTGCACCATACTCCCACGTCCTCATCCTCTAAATGTACAGAATACTCCCATTTCCTCATCCTCTGAATGTACACAATAATCCCACTTCCTCATCCTCCGAATCTATACCATACTCCCACTTCCTCATCCCCAGAATATATACAATACTCTCATTTCCTCATCCTCCGAATCTATAGCATACTCCCACTTCCTCATCCTCTGAATCTACATAATACTCCCACTTCGTCAGCCTCTGAATCTATATCATACTCCCATTTCCTCATCCTCTGAATGTACACAATACTCCCATTTCCTCATCCTCTGAATGTACACAATAATACCACTTCCTCATCCTCCGAATCTATACCATACTCCCACTTCCTCATCCCCAGAATCTATACAATACTCTCATTTCCTCAACCTCTGAATCTATACCATACTCCCACTTCCTCATCCTCTGAATCTATATCATACTCCCACTTCCTCATCCTCTGAATCTACACAATACTCCCATTTCCTCATCCTCTGAATCTACACAATACTCCCACTTCCTCATCCTCTGAACCTACACCATACACCCACTTCCTTATCCTCCGAATCGATACCATACTCCCACATTCTCATCCTCTAAATCTACATCATACTCCCACGTCCTCATCCTCTGAATGTACACAATACTCCCATTTCCTCATCCTCTGAATGTACACAATAATCCCACTTCCTCATCCTCTGAATCTATATCATACTCCCACTTCCTCATCCTCTGAATCTACACAATTACTCCCACTTCCTCATCCTCTGAATCTATGTCATACTCCCACTTCCTCATCCTCTGAATCTACACAATACTCCCATTTCCTCATCCTCTGAATCTACACAATACTCCCACTTCCTCATCCTTTGAATCTACACAATACTCCCATTTCATCATCCTCTGAATGTACACAATAATCCCACTTCCTCATCCTCTGAATCTATACCGTACTCCCATTTCCTCATCCTCTGAGTCTGCACCATACTCCCACGTCCTCATCCTCTAAATGTACACAATACTCCCATTTCCTCATCCTCTGAATCTACACAATACTCCCACTTCGTCATCCTCTGAATCTACACAATACTCCCATTTCATCATCCTCTATATGTACACAATAATCCCACTTCCTTATCCTCTGAATCTATACCGTACTCCCATTTCCTCATCCTCTGAGTCTGTACCATACTCACACGTCCTCATCCTCTGAATCTACACAATACTCCCACTTCCTCATCCTCTGAACCTACACCATACACCCACTTCCTTATCCTCCGAAACGATACCATACTCCCACATTCTCATCCTCTAAATCTACATCATACTCCCACTTCCTCAACCTCTGAATCTGCATCATACTCCCATTTCCTCATCCTCTGAATATATACCATACTCCCACTTCCTCATCCCCAGAAACTATACAATACTCCCACGTCCTCATCCTCTGAATGTACACAATACTCCCATTTCCTCATCCTCTGAATCTACACAATTACTCCCACTTCCTCATCCTCTGAATCTATGTCATACTCCCACTTCCTCATCCTCTGAATCTACACAATACTCCCATTTCCTCATCCTCTGAATCTACACAATACTCCCACTTCCTCATCCTTTGAATCTACACAATACTCCCATTTCATCATCCTCTGAATGTACACAATAATCCCACTTCCTCATCCTCTGAATCTATACCGTACTCCCATTTCCTCATCCTCTGAGTCTGCACCATACTCCCAAGTCCTCATCCTCTAAATGTACACAATACTCCCATTTCCTCATCCTCTGAATGTACACAATAATCCCACTTCCTCATCCTCCGAATCTATACCATACTCCCACTTCCTCATCCCCAGAATCTATACAATACTCTCATTTCCTCATCCTCCGAATCTATACCATACTCCCACTTCCTCATCCTCTGCATCTACATAATACTCCCACTACGTCATCCTCTGAATCTATATCATACTCCCACTTCCTCATCCTCTGAATCTACACAATACTCCCATTTCCTCATCCTCTGAATCTACACAATACTCCCACGTCCTCATCCTCTGAACCTACACCATACACCCACTTCCTTATTCTCCGGATCGATACCATACTCCCACATTCTCATCCTCTAAATCTACATCATACTCCCACTTCCTCAACCTCTGAATCTGCATCATACTCCCATTTCCTCATCCTCTGAACATATACCATACTCCCACTTCCTCATCCCCAGAAACTATACAGTACTCCCACGTCCTCATCCTCTGAATGTACACAATACTCCCATTTCCTCATCCTCTGAATGTACACAATAATCCCACTTCCTCATCCTCTGAATCTATATCATACTCCCACTTCCTCATCCTCTGAATCTACACAATTACTCCCACTTCCTCATCCTCTGAATCTATGTCATACTCCCACTTCCTCATCCTCTGAATCTACACAATACTCCCACTTCCTCATCCTCTGAATCTACACAATACTCCCATTTCCTCATCCTCTGAATCTACACAATACTCCCACTTCCTCATCCTGTGAATCTACACAATACTCCCATTTCATCATCCTCTGAATGTACACAATAATCCCAGTTCCTCATCCTCTGAATCTATACCGTACTCCCATTTCCTCATCCTCTCTGTACCATACTCCCACGTCCTCATCCTCTAAATGTACACAATACTCCCATTTCCTCATCCTCTGAATGTACACAATAATCCCACTTCATCATCCTCCGAATCTATACCATACTCCCACTTCCTCATCCCCAGAATCTATACAATACTCTCATTTCCTCATCCTCTGAATCTATACCATACTCCCAATTCCTCATTCTCTGAATCTACACAATACTCCCATTTCCTCATCCTCTGAATCTACACAATACTCACACTTCCTCATCCTCTGAATCTATACCATACTCCCACTTACTCATCTTCAGAATATACACAATACGCCCACTTCCTTATCCTCTGAATCTATACTGTACTCCCATTTACTCATCCTCTGAGTCTGTACCATACTTCCAATTCCTCATCTTCCGAATCTATATAAAACTCCCATTCTCTCCACCTCTGAACATACACCAGACTCCCACTTCCTCATCCTCTGAATCTACACAATACTCCCATTTCCTCATCCTCTGAATCTACACAATACTCCCACTTCCTCATCCTTTGAATCTACACATTACTCCAATTTCATCATCCTCTGAATGTACACAATAATCCCACTTCCTCATCATCTGAATCTATACCGTACTCCCATTTCCTCATCCACTGAGTCTGCACCATACTCCCACGTCCTCATCCTCTAAATGTACAGAATACTCCCATTTCCTCATCCTCTGAATGTACACAATAATCCCACTTCCTCATCCTCCGAATCTATACCATACTCCCACTTCCTCATCCCCAGAATATATACAATACTCTCATTTCCTCATCCTCCGAATCTATAGCATACTCCCACTTCCTCATCCTCTGAATCTACATAATACTCCCACTTCGTCAGCCTCTGAATCTATATCATACTCCCATTTCCTCATCCTCTGAATGTACACAATACTCCCATTTCCTCATCCTCTGAATGTACACAATAATACCACTTCCTCATCCTCCGAATCTATACCATACTCCCACTTCCTCATCCCCAGAATCTATACAATACTCTCATTTCCTCAACCTCTGAATCTATACCATACTCCCACTTCCTCATCCTCTGAATCTATATCATACTCCCACTTCCTCATCCTCTGAATCTACACAATACTCCCATTTCCTCATCCTCTGAATCTACACAATACTCCCACTTCCTCATCCTCTGAACCTACACCATACACCCACTTCCTTATCCTCCGAATCGATACCATACTCCCACATTCTCATCCTCTAAATCTACATCATACTCCCACGTCCTCATCCTCTGAATGTACACAATACTCCCATTTCCTCATCCTCTGAATGTACACAATAATCCCACTTCCTCATCCTCTGAATCTATATCATACTCCCACTTCCTCATCCTCTGAATCTACACAATTACTCCCACTTCCTCATCCTCTGAATCTATGTCATACTCCCACTTCCTCATCCTCTGAATCTACACAATACTCCCATTTCCTCATCCTCTGAATCTACACAATACTCCCACTTCCTCATCCTTTGAATCTACACAATACTCCCATTTCATCATCCTCTGAATGTACACAATAATCCCACTTCCTCATCCTCTGAATCTATACCGTACTCCCATTTCCTCATCCTCTGAGTCTGCACCATACTCCCACGTCCTCATCCTCTAAATGTACACAATACTCCCATTTCCTCATCCTCTGAATCTACACAATACTCCCACTTCGTCATCCTCTGAATCTACACAATACTCCCATTTCATCATCCTCTATATGTACACAATAATCCCACTTCCTTATCCTCTGAATCTATACCGTACTCCCATTTCCTCATCCTCTGAGTCTGTACCATACTCACACGTCCTCATCCTCTGAATGTACACAATACTCCCATTTCCTCATCCTCTGAATGTACACAATAATCCCACTTCCTCATCCTCCGAATCTATACCATACTCCCACTTCCTCATCCCCAGAATCTATACAATACTCTCATTTCCTCATCCTCCGAATCTATACCATACTCCCACTTCCTCATCCTCTGCATCTACATAATACTCCCACTACGTCATCCTCTGAATCTATATCATACTCCCACTTCCTCATCCTCTGAATCTACACAATACTCCCATTTCCTCATCCTCTGAATCTACACAATACTCCCACGTCCTCATCCTCTGAACCTACACCATACACCCACTTCCTTATTCTCCGGATCGATACCATACTCCCACATTCTCATCCTCTAAATCTACATCATACTCCCACTTCCTCAACCTCTGAATCTGCATCATACTCCCATTTCCTCATCCTCTGAACATATACCATACTCCCACTTCCTCATCCCCAGAAACTATACAGTACTCCCACGTCCTCATCCTCTGAATGTACACAATACTCCCATTTCCTCATCCTCTGAATGTACACAATAATCCCACTTCCTCATCCTCTGAATCTATATCATACTCCCACTTCCTCATCCTCTGAATCTACACAATTACTCCCACTTCCTCATCCTCTGAATCTATGTCATACTCCCACTTCCTCATCCTCTGAATCTACACAATACTCCCACTTCCTCATCCTCTGAATCTACACAATACTCCCATTTCCTCATCCTCTGAATCTACACAATACTCCCACTTCCTCATCCTGTGAATCTACACAATACTCCCATTTCATCATCCTCTGAATGTACACAATAATCCCAGTTCCTCATCCTCTGAATCTATACCGTACTCCCATTTCCTCATCCTCTCTGTACCATACTCCCACGTCCTCATCCTCTAAATGTACACAATACTCCCATTTCCTCATCCTCTGAATGTACACAATAATCCCACTTCATCATCCTCCGAATCTATACCATACTCCCACTTCCTCATCCCCAGAATCTATACAATACTCTCATTTCCTCATCCTCTGAATCTATACCATACTCCCAATTCCTCATTCTCTGAATCTACACAATACTCCCATTTCCTCATCCTCTGAATCTACACAATACTCACACTTCCTCATCCTCTGAATCTATACCATACTCCCACTTACTCATCTTCAGAATATACACAATACGCCCACTTCCTTATCCTCTGAATCTATACTGTACTCCCATTTACTCATCCTCTGAGTCTGTACCATACTTCCAATTCCTCATCTTCCGAATCTATATAAAACTCCCATTCTCTCCACCTCTGAACATACACCAGACTCCCACTTCCTCATCCTCTGAATCTACACAATACTCCCATTTCCTCATCCTCTGAATCTACACAATACTCCCACTTCCTCATCCTTTGAATCTACACATTACTCCAATTTCATCATCCTCTGAATGTACACAATAATCCCACTTCCTCATCATCTGAATCTATACCGTACTCCCATTTCCTCATCCACTGAGTCTGCACCATACTCCCACGTCCTCATCCTCTAAATGTACAGAATACTCCCATTTCCTCATCCTCTGAATGTACACAATAATCCCACTTCCTCATCCTCCGAATCTATACCATACTCCCACTTCCTCATCCCCAGAATATATACAATACTCTCATTTCCTCATCCTCCGAATCTATAGCATACTCCCACTTCCTCATCCTCTGAATCTACATAATACTCCCACTTCGTCATCCTCTGAATCTATATCATACTCCCACTTCCTCATCCTCTGAATCTACACAATACTCCCATTTCCTCATCCTCTGAATCTACACAATACTCCCACGTCCTCATCCTCTGAACCTACACCATACACCCACTTCCTTATTCTCCGGATCGATACCATACTCCCACATTCTCATCCTCTAAATCTACATCATACTCCCACTTCCTCAACCTCTGAATCTGCATCATACTCCCATTTCCTCATCCTCTGAACATATACCATACTCCCACTTCCTCATCCCCAGAAACTATACAGTACTCCCACGTCCTCATCCTCTGAATGTACACAATACTCCCATTTCCTCATCCTCTGAATGTACACAATAATCCCACTTCCTCATCCTCTGAATCTATATCATACTCCCACTTCCTCATCCTCTGAATCTACACAATTACTCCCACTTCCTCATCCTCTGAATCTATGTCATACTCCCACTTCCTCATCCACTGAATCTACACAATACTCCCACTTCCTCATCCTCTGAATCTACACAATACTCCCATTTCCTCATCCTCTGAATCTACACAATACTCCCACTTCCTCATCCTGTGAATCTACACAATACTCCCATTTCATCATCCTCTGAATGTACACAATAATCCCAGTTCCTCATCCTCTGAATCTATACCGTACTCCCATTTCCTCATCCTCTCTGTACCATACTCCCACGTCCTCATCCTCTAAATGTACACAATACTCCCATTTCCTCATCCTCTGAATGTACACAATAATCCCACTTCATCATCCTCCGAATCTATACCATACTCCCACTTCCTCATCCCCAGAATCTATACAATACTCTCATTTCCTCATCCTCTGAATCTATACCATACTCCCAATTCCTCATTCTCTGAATCTACACAATACTCCCATTTCCTCATCCTCTGAATCTACACAATACTCACACTTCCTCATCCTCTGAATCTATACCATACTCCCACTTACTCATCTTCAGAATATACACAATACGCCCACTTCCTTATCCTCTGAATCTATACTGTACTCCCATTTACTCATCCTCTGAGTCTGTACCATACTTCCAATTCCTCATCTTCCGAATCTATATAAAACTCCCATTCTCTCCACCTCTGAACATACACCAGACTCCCACTTCCTCATCCTCTGAATCTACACAATACTCCCATTTCCTCATCCTCTGAATCTACACAATACTCCCACTTCCTCATCCTTTGAATCTACACATTACTCCA
Organism: Hemitrygon akajei; assembly: GCF_048418815.1. Lineage (NCBI taxonomy): Eukaryota > Metazoa > Chordata > Chondrichthyes > Myliobatiformes > Dasyatidae > Hemitrygon > Hemitrygon akajei. Next base: position 13,570,536 of record NC_133144.1, read on the forward strand.
ATTTCATCATCCTCTGAATGTACACAATAATCCCACTTCCTCATCATCTGAATCTATACCGTACTCCCATTTCCTCATCCACTGAGTCTGCACCATACTCCCACGTCCTCATCCTCTAAATGTACAGAATACTCCCATTTCCTCATCCTCTGAATGTACACAATAATCCCACTTCCTCATCCTCCGAATCTATACCATACTCCCACTTCCTCATCCCCAGAATATATACAATACTCTCATTTCCTCATCCTCCGAATCTATAGCATACTCCCACTTCCTCATCCTCTGAATCTACATAATACTCCCACTTCGTCAGCCTCTGAATCTATATCATACTCCCATTTCCTCATCCTCTGAATGTACACAATACTCCCATTTCCTCATCCTCTGAATGTACACAATAATACCACTTCCTCATCCTCCGAATCTATACCATACTCCCACTTCCTCATCCCCAGAATCTATACAATACTCTCATTTCCTCAACCTCTGAATCTATACCATACTCCCACTTCCTCATCCTCTGAATCTATATCATACTCCCACTTCCTCATCCTCTGAATCTACACAATACTCCCATTTCCTCATCCTCTGAATCTACACAATACTCCCACTTCCTCATCCTCTGAACCTACACCATACACCCACTTCCTTATCCTCCGAATCGATACCATACTCCCACATTCTCATCCTCTAAATCTACATCATACTCCCACGTCCTCATCCTCTGAATGTACACAATACTCCCATTTCCTCATCCTCTGAATGTACACAATAATCCCACTTCCTCATCCTCTGAATCTATATCATACTCCCACTTCCTCATCCTCTGAATCTACACAATTACTCCCACTTCCTCATCCTCTGAATCTATGTCATACTCCCACTTCCTCATCCTCTGAATCTACACAATACTCCCATTTCCTCATCCTCTGAATCTACACAATACTCCCACTTCCTCATCCTTTGAATCTACACAATACTCCCATTTCATCATCCTCTGAATGTACACAATAATCCCACTTCCTCATCCTCTGAATCTATACCGTACTCCCATTTCCTCATCCTCTGAGTCTGCACCATACTCCCACGTCCTCATCCTCTAAATGTACACAATACTCCCATTTCCTCATCCTCTGAATCTACACAATACTCCCACTTCGTCATCCTCTGAATCTACACAATACTCCCATTTCATCATCCTCTATATGTACACAATAATCCCACTTCCTTATCCTCTGAATCTATACCGTACTCCCATTTCCTCATCCTCTGAGTCTGTACCATACTCACACGTCCTCATCCTCTGAATGTACACAATACTCCCATTTCCTCATCCTCTGAATGTACACAATAATCCCACTTCCTCATCCTCCGAATCTATACCATACTCCCACTTCCTCATCCCCAGAATCTATACAATACTCTCATTTCCTCATCCTCCGAATCTATACCATACTCCCACTTCCTCATCCTCTGCATCTACATAATACTCCCACTACGTCATCCTCTGAATCTATATCATACTCCCACTTCCTCATCCTCTGAATCTACACAATACTCCCATTTCCTCATCCTCTGAATCTACACAATACTCCCACGTCCTCATCCTCTGAACCTACACCATACACCCACTTCCTTATTCTCCGGATCGATACCATACTCCCACATTCTCATCCTCTAAATCTACATCATACTCCCACTTCCTCAACCTCTGAATCTGCATCATACTCCCATTTCCTCATCCTCTGAACATATACCATACTCCCACTTCCTCATCCCCAGAAACTATACAGTACTCCCACGTCCTCATCCTCTGAATGTACACAATACTCCCATTTCCTCATCCTCTGAATGTACACAATAATCCCACTTCCTCATCCTCTGAATCTATATCATACTCCCACTTCCTCATCCTCTGAATCTACACAATTACTCCCACTTCCTCATCCTCTGAATCTATGTCATACTCCCACTTCCTCATCCTCTGAATCTACACAATACTCCCACTTCCTCATCCTCTGAATCTACACAATACTCCCATTTCCTCATCCTCTGAATCTACACAATACTCCCACTTCCTCATCCTGTGAATCTACACAATACTCCCATTTCATCATCCTCTGAATGTACACAATAATCCCAGTTCCTCATCCTCTGAATCTATACCGTACTCCCATTTCCTCATCCTCTCTGTACCATACTCCCACGTCCTCATCCTCTAAATGTACACAATACTCCCATTTCCTCATCCTCTGAATGTACACAATAATCCCACTTCATCATCCTCCGAATCTATACCATACTCCCACTTCCTCATCCCCAGAATCTATACAATACTCTCATTTCCTCATCCTCTGAATCTATACCATACTCCCAATTCCTCATTCTCTGAATCTACACAATACTCCCATTTCCTCATCCTCTGAATCTACACAATACTCACACTTCCTCATCCTCTGAATCTATACCATACTCCCACTTACTCATCTTCAGAATATACACAATACGCCCACTTCCTTATCCTCTGAATCTATACTGTACTCCCATTTACTCATCCTCTGAGTCTGTACCATACTTCCAATTCCTCATCTTCCGAATCTATATAAAACTCCCATTCTCTCCACCTCTGAACATACACCAGACTCCCACTTCCTCATCCTCTGAATCTACACAATACTCCCATTTCCTCATCCTCTGAATCTACACAATACTCCCACTTCCTCATCCTTTGAATCTACACATTACTCCAATTTCATCATCCTCTGAATGTACACAATAATCCCACTTCCTCATCATCTGAATCTATACCGTACTCCCATTTCCTCATCCACTGAGTCTGCACCATACTCCCACGTCCTCATCCTCTAAATGTACAGAATACTCCCATTTCCTCATCCTCTGAATGTACACAATAATCCCACTTCCTCATCCTCCGAATCTATACCATACTCCCACTTCCTCATCCCCAGAATATATACAATACTCTCATTTCCTCATCCTCCGAATCTATAGCATACTCCCACTTCCTCATCCTCTGAATCTACATAATACTCCCACTTCGTCAGCCTCTGAATCTATATCATACTCCCATTTCCTCATCCTCTGAATGTACACAATACTCCCATTTCCTCATCCTCTGAATGTACACAATAATACCACTTCCTCATCCTCCGAATCTATACCATACTCCCACTTCCTCATCCCCAGAATCTATACAATACTCTCATTTCCTCAACCTCTGAATCTATACCATACTCCCACTTCCTCATCCTCTGAATCTATATCATACTCCCACTTCCTCATCCTCTGAATCTACACAATACTCCCATTTCCTCATCCTCTGAATCTACACAATACTCCCACTTCCTCATCCTCTGAACCTACACCATACACCCACTTCCTTATCCTCCGAATCGATACCATACTCCCACATTCTCATCCTCTAAATCTACATCATACTCCCACGTCCTCATCCTCTGAATGTACACAATACTCCCATTTCCTCATCCTCTGAATGTACACAATAATCCCACTTCCTCATCCTCTGAATCTATATCATACTCCCACTTCCTCATCCTCTGAATCTACACAATTACTCCCACTTCCTCATCCTCTGAATCTATGTCATACTCCCACTTCCTCATCCTCTGAATCTACACAATACTCCCATTTCCTCATCCTCTGAATCTACACAATACTCCCACTTCCTCATCCTTTGAATCTACACAATACTCCCATTTCATCATCCTCTGAATGTACACAATAATCCCACTTCCTCATCCTCTGAATCTATACCGTACTCCCATTTCCTCATCCTCTGAGTCTGCACCATACTCCCACGTCCTCATCCTCTAAATGTACACAATACTCCCATTTCCTCATCCTCTGAATCTACACAATACTCCCACTTCGTCATCCTCTGAATCTACACAATACTCCCATTTCATCATCCTCTATATGTACACAATAATCCCACTTCCTTATCCTCTGAATCTATACCGTACTCCCATTTCCTCATCCTCTGAGTCTGTACCATACTCACACGTCCTCATCCTCTGAATGTACACAATACTCCCATTTCCTCATCCTCTGAATGTACACAATAATACCACTTCCTCATCCTCCGAATCTATACCATACTCCCACTTCCTCATCCCCAGAATCTATACAATACTCTCATTTCCTCAACCTCTGAATCTATACCATACTCCCACTTCCTCATCCACTGAATCTATATCATACTCCCACTTCCTCATCCTCTGAATCTACACAATACTCCCATTTCCTCATCCTCTGAATCTACACAATACTCCCACTTCCTCATCCTCTGAACCTACACCATACACCCACTTCCTTATCCTCCGAATCGATACCATACTCCCACATTCTCATCCTCTAAATCTACATCATACTCCCACTTCCTCAACCTCTGAATCTGCATCATACTCCCATTTCCTCATCCTCTGAATATATACCATACTCCCACTTCCTCATCCCCAGAAACTATACAGTACTCCCACGTCCTCATCCTCTGAATGTACACAATACTCCCATTTCCTCATCCTCTGAATGTACACAATAATCCCACTTCCTCATCCTCTGAATCTATATCATACTCCCACTTCCTCATCCTCTGAATCTACACAATTACTCCCACTTCCTCATCCTCTGAATCTATGTCATACTCCCACTTCCTCATCCTCTGAATCTACACAATACTCCCACTTCCTCATCCTCTGAATCTACACAATACTCCCATTTCCTCATCCTCTGAATCTACACAATACTCCCACTTCCTCATCCTGTGAATCTACACAATACTCCCATTTCATCATCCTCTGAATGTACACAATAATCCCAGTTCCTCATCCTCTGAATCTATACCGTACTCCCATTTCCTCATCCTCTCTGTACCATACTCCCACGTCCTCATCCTCTAAATGTACACAATACTCCCATTTCCTCATCCTCTGAATGTACACAATAATCCCACTTCATCATCCTCCGAATCTATACCATACTCCCACTTCCTCATCCCCAGAATCTATACAATACTCTCATTTCCTCATCCTCCGAATCTATACCATACTCCCAATTCCTCATTCTCTGAATCTACACAATACTCCCATTTCCTCATCCTCTGAATCTACACAATACTCACACTTCCTCATCCTCTGAATCTATACCATACTCCCACTTACTCATCTTCAGAATATACACAATACGCCCACTTCCTCATCCTCTGAATCTATACTGTACTCCCATTTACTCATCCTCTGAGTCTGTACCATACTTCCAATTCCTCATCTTCCGAATCTATATAAAACTCCCATTCTCTCCACCTCTGAACATACACCAGACTCCCACTTCCTCATCCTCTGAATCTACACAATACTCCCATTTCCTCATCCTCTGAATCTACACAATTACTCCCACTTCCTCATCCTCTGAATCTATGTCATACTCCCACTTCCTCATCCTCTGAATCTACACAATACTCCCATTTCCTCATCCTCTGAATCTACACAATTACTCCCACTTCCTCATTCTCTGAATCTATGTCATAATCCCACTTCCTCATCCTCTGAATCTACACAATACTCCCATTTCCTCATCCTCTGAATCTACACAATACTCCCATTTCCTCATCCTCTGAATCTATGTCATACTCCCACTTCCTCATCCTCTGAATCTACACAATACTCCCATTTCCTCATCCTCTGAATCTATGTCATACTCCCACTTCCTCATCCTCTGAATCTACACAATACTCCCATTTCCTCATCCTCTGAATCTACACAATTACTCCCACTTCCTCATTCTCTGAATCTATGTCATAATCCCACTTCCTCATCCTCTGAATCTACACAATACTCCCATTTCCTCATCCTCTGAATCTACACAATACTCCCATTTCCTCATCCTCTGAATGTACACAATACACCCATTTCCTCATCCTCTGAATGTACACAATAATACCACTTCCTCATCCTCCGAATCTATACCATACTCCCACTTCCTCATCCCCAGAATCTATACAATACTCTCATTTCATCAACCTCTGAATCTATACCATACTCCCACTTCCTCATCCTCTGAATCTATATCATACTCCCACTTCCTCATCCTCTGAATCTACACAATACTCCCATTTCCTCATCCTCTGAATCTACACAATACTCCCACTTCCTCATCCTCTGAACCTACACCATACACCCACTTCCTTATCCTCCGAATCGATACCATACTCCCACATTCTCATCCTCTAAATCTACATCATACTTCCACTTCCTCAACCTCTGAATCTACACAATACTCCCATTTCCTCATCCTCTGAATCTACACAATTACTCCCACTTCCTCATTCTCTGAATCTATGTCATAATCCCACTTCCTCATCCTCTGAATCTACACAATACTCCCATTTCCTCATCCTCTGAATCTACACAATACTCCCATTTCCTCATCCTCTGAATCTATGTCATACTCCCACTTCCTCATCCTCTGAATCTACACAATTACTCCCACTTCCTCATCCTCTGAATCTATGTCATACTCCCACTTCCTCATCCTCTGAATCTACACAATACTCCCATTTCCTCATCCTCTGAATCTACACAATTACTCCCACTTCCTCATTCTCTGAATCTATGTCATAATCCCACTTCCTCATCCTCTGAATCTACACAATACTCCCATTTCCTCATCCTCTGAATCTACACAATACTCCCATTTCCTCATCCTCTGAATGTACACAATACACCCATTTCCTCATCCTCTGAATGTACACAATAATACCACTTCCTCATCCTCCGAATCTATACCATACTCCCACTTCCTCATCCCCAGAATCTATACAATACTCTCATTTCATCAACCTCTGAATCTATACCATACTCCCACTTCCTCATCCTCTGAATCTATATCATACTCCCACTTCCTCATCCTCTGAATCTACACAATACTCCCATTTCCTCATCCTCTGAATCTACACAATACTCCCACTTCCTCATCCTCTGAACCTACACCATACACCCACTTCCTTATCCTCCGAATCGATACCATACTCCCACATTCTCATCCTCTAAATCTACATCATACTTCCACTTCCTCAACCTCTGAATCTGCATCATACTCCCATTTCCTCATCCTCTGAATATATACCATACTCCCACTTCCTCATCCCCAGAAACTATACAATACTCCCACGCCCTCATCCTCTGAATGTACACAATACTCCCATTTCCTCATCCTCTGAATGTACACAATAATCCCACTTCCTCATCCTCTGAATCTATATCATACTCCCACTTCCTCATCCTCTGAATCTACACAATTACTCCCACTTCCTCATCCTCTGAATCTATGTCATACTCCCACTTCCTCATCCTCTGAATCTACACAATACTCCCATTTCCTCATCCTCTGAATCTACACAATACTCCCACTTCCTCATCCTTTGAATCTACACAATACTCCCATTTCATCATCCTCTGAATGTACACAATAATCCCACTTCCTCATCCTCTGAATCTATACCGTACTCCCATTTCCTCATCCTCTGAGTCTGCACCATACTCCCACGTCCTCATCCTCTAAATGTACACAATACTCCCATTTCCTCATCCTCTGAATCTACACAATACTCCCACTTCGTCATCCTCTGAATCTACACAATACTCCCATTTCATCATCCTCTATATGTACACAATAATCCCACTTCCTTATCCTCTGAATCTATACCGTACTCCCATTTCCTCATCCTCTGAGTCTGTACCATACTCACACGTCCTCATCCTCTGAATGTACACAATACTCCCATTTCCTCATCCTCTGAATGTATACAATAATACCACTTCCTCATCCTCCGAATCTATACCATACTCCCACTTCCTCATCCCCAGTATCTATACAATACTCTCATTTCCTCAACCTCTGAATCTATACCATACTCCCATTTCCTCATCCTCTGAATCTACACAATACTCCCACTTCCTCATCCTCTGAACCTACACCATACACCCACTTCCTTATCCTCCGAATCGATACCATACTCCCACATTCTCATCCTCTAAATCTACATCATACTCCCACTTCCTCAACCTCTGAATCTGCATCATACTCCCATTTCCTCATCCTCTGAATATATACCATACTCCCACTTCCTCATCCCCAGAAACTATACAGTACTCCCACGTCCTCATCCTCTGAATGTACACAATACTCCCATTTCCTCATCCTCTGAATGTACACAATAATCCCACTTCCTCATCCTCTGAATCTATATCATACTCCCACTTCCTCATCCTCTGAATCTACACAATTACTCCCACTTCCTCATCCTCTGAATCTATGTCATACTCCCACTTCCTCATCCTCTGAATCTACACAATACTCCCACTTCCTCATCCTCTGAATCTACACAATACTCCCATTTCCTCATCCTCTGAATCTACACAATACTCCCACTTCCTCATCCTGTGAATCTACACAATACTCCCATTTCATCATCCTCTGAATGTACACAATAATCCCAGTTCCTCATCCTCTGAATCTATACCGTACTCCCATTTCCTCATCCTCTCTGTACCATACTCCCACGTCCTCATCCTCTAAATGTACACAATACTCCCATTTCCTCATCCTCTGAATGTACACAATAATCCCACTTCATCATCCTCCGAATCTATACCATACTCCCACTTCCTCATCCCCAGAATCTATACAATACTCTCATTTCCTCATCCTCCGAATCTATACCATACTCCCAATTCCTCATTCTCTGAATCTACACAATACTCCCATTTCCTCATCCTCTGAATCTACACAATACTCACACTTCCTCATCCTCTGAATCTATACCATACTCCCACTTACTCATCTTCAGAATATACACAATACGCCCACTTCCTCATCCTCTGAATCAATACTGTACTCCCATTTACTGATCCTCTGAGTCTGTACCATACTTCCAATTCCTCATCTTCCGAATCTATATAAAACTCCCATTCTCTCCACCTCTGAACATACACCAGACTCCCACTTCCTCATCCTCTGAATCTACACAATACTCCCATTTCCTCATCCTCTGAATCTACACAATTACTCCCACTTCCTCATCCTCTGAATCTATGTCATACTCCCACATCCTCATCCTCTGAATCTACACAATACTCCCATTTACTCATCCTCTGAGTCTGTACCATACTTCCATTTCCTCATCTTCCGAATCTATATAAAACTCCCATTCTCTCCACCTCTGAACATACACCAGACTCCCACTTCCTCATCCTCTGAATCTACACAATACTCCCATTTCCTCATCCTCTGAATCTACACAATTACTCCCACTTCCTCATCCTCTGAATCTATACCGTACTCCCATTTCCTCATCCTCTGAGTCTGCACCATACTCCCACGTCCTCATCCGCTAAATGTACACAATACTCCCATTTCCTCATCCTCTGAATGTACACAATAATCCCACTTCCTCATCCTCTGAATCTATATTATACTCCCATTTCCTCATCCTCTGAATCTACACAATACTCCCACTTCGTCATCCTCTGAATCTACACAATACTCCCATTTCATCATCCTCTATATGTACACAATAATCCCACTTCGTTATCCTCTGAATCTATACCGTACTCCCATTTCCTCATCCTCTGAGTCTGTACCATACTCCCACTTCCTCATCCTCTGAATCTACACAATACTCAAAGTTCCTCATCCTCTGAACCTACACCATCCGACCACTTCCTTATCCTCCGAATCGATACCATACTCCCACATCCTCATCCTCTGAATCTACACCATACTCCCACTTCCTCAACCTATGAATCTGCATCATACTCCCATTTCCTCATACTCTGAATCTATACCATACTCCCATTTCCTCATCCTCTGAGTCTGTACCATGCTCCCACGTCCTCATCCTCTGAATGTACACAATACTCCCATTTCCTCATCCTCTGAATCTATACCGTACTCCCATTTTTCATCCTCTGAGTCTCTACCATACCCCCACGTCTTCATCCTCTGAATGTACACAATACTCCCATTTCCTCATCCTCTGAATGTACACAATAATCCCACTTCCTCATCCTCTGAATCTATATTATACTCCCATTTCCTCATCCTCTGAATCTACACAATACTCCCACTTCGTCATTCTTTGAATCTACACAATACTCTCATTTCATCATCCTCTGAATGTACACAATAATCCCACTTCCTCATGCTCTGAATCTATACCGTACTCCCATTTCCACATCCTCTGAGTCTGCACCATACTCCCACGTCCTCATCCTCTAAATGTACACAATACTCCCATTTCCTCATCCTCTGAATGTACACAATAATCCCACTTCCTCATCCTCTGAATCTATATCATACTCCCACTTCCTCATCCTCTGAATCTACACAATTACTCCCACTTCCTCATCCTCTGAATCTATGTCATACTCCCACTTCCTCATCCTCTGAATCTACGCAATACTCCCATTTCCTCATCCTCTGAATCTACACAATACTCCCACTTCCTCATCCTTTGAATCTACACAATACTCCCATTTCATCATCCTCTGAATGTACACAATAATCCCACTTCCTCATCCTCTGAATCTATACCGTACTCCCATTTCCTCATCCTCTGAGTCTGCACCATACTCCCACATCCTCATCCTCTAAATGTACACAATACTCCCATTTCCTCATCCTCTGAATCTACACAATACTCCCACTTCGTCATCCTCAGAATCTACACAATACTCCCACTTCCTCATCCTCTATATGTACACAATAATCCCACTTCCTTATCCTCTGAATCTATACCGTACTCCCATTTCCTCATCCTCTGAGTCTGTACCATACTCCCACGTCCTCATCCTCTGAATGTACACAATACTCCCATTTCCTCATCCTCTGAATGTACACAATAATACCACTTCCTCATCCTTCGAATCTATACCATACTCCCACTTCCTCATCCCCAGAATCTATACAATACTCTCATTTCCTCAACCTCTGAATCTATACCATACTCCCACTTCCTCATCCTCTGAATCTATATCATACTCCCACTTCCTCATCCTCTGAATCTACACAATACTCCCATTTCCTCATCCTCTGAATCTACACAATACTCCCACTTCCTCATCCTCTGAACCTACAACATACACCCACTTCCTTATCCTCCGAATCGATACCATACTCCCACATTCTCATCCTCTAAATCTACATCATACTCCCACTTCCTCAACCTCTGAATCTGCATCATACTCCCATTTCCTCATCCTCTGAATATATACCATACTCCCACTTCCTCATCCCCAGAAACTATACAATACTCCCACGTCCTCATCCTCTGAATGTACACAATACTCCCATTTCCTCATCCTCTGAATGTACACAATAATCCCACTTCCTCATCCTCTGAATCTATATCATACTCCCACTTCCTCATCCTCTGAATCTACACAATTACTCCCACTTCCTCATCCTCTGAATCTATGTCATACTCCCACTTCCTCATCCTCTGAATCTACACAATACTCCCATTTCCTCATCCTCTGAATCTACACAATACTCCCACTTCCTCATCCTTTGAATCTACACAATACTCCCATTTCATCATCCTCTGAATGTACACAATAATCCCACTTCCTCATCCTCTGAATCTATACCGTACTCCCATTTCCTCATCCTCTGAGTCTGCACCATACTCCCACGTCCTCATCCTCTAAATGTACACAATACTCCCGTTTCCTCATCCTCTGAATCTACACAATACTCCCACTTCGTCATCCTCTGAATCTACACAATACTCCCATTTCATCATCCTCTATATGTACACAATAATCCCACTTCCTTATCCTCTGAATCTATACCGTACTCCCATTTCCTCATCCTCTGAGTCTGTACCATACTCAGACGTCCTCATCCTCTGAATGTACACAATACTCCCATTTCCTCATCCTCTGAATGTACACAATACTCCCACTTCCTCATCCTCTGAACCTACACCATACACCCACTTCCTTATCCTCCGAATCGATACCATACTCCCACATTCTCATCCTCTAAATCTACATAATACTCCCACATCCTCAACCTCTGAATCTGCATCATACTCCCATTTCCTCATCCTCTGAATATATACCATACTCCCACTTCCTCATCCCCAGAAACTATACAATACTCCCACGTCCTCATCCTCTGAATGTACACAATACTCCCATTTCCTCATCCTCTGAATGTACACAATAATCCCACTTCCTCATCCTCTGAATCTATATCATACTCCCACTTCCTCATCCTCTGAATCTACACAATTACTCCCACTTCCTCATCCTCTGAATCTATGTCATACTCCCACTTCCTCATCCTCTGAATCTACACAATACTCCCATTTCCTCATCCTCTGAATCTACACAATACTCCCACTTACTCATCCTTTGAATCTACACAATACTCCCATTTCATAATCCTCTGAATGTACACAATAATCCCACTTCCTCATCCTCTGAATCTATACCGTACTCCCATTTCCTCATCCTCTGAGTCTGCACCATACTCCCACGTCCTCATCCGCTAAATGTACACAATACTCCCATTTCCTCATCCTCTGAATGTACACAATAATCCCACTTCCTCATCCTCTGAATCTATATTATACTCCCATTTCCTCATCCTCTGAATCTACACAATACTCCCACTTCGTCATCCTCTGAATCTACACAATACTCCCATTTCATCATCCTCTATATGTACACAATAATCCCACTTCGTTATCCTCTGAATCTATACCGTACTCCCATTTCCTCATCCTCTGAGTCTGTACCATACTCCCACTTCCTCATCCTCTGAATCTACACAATACTCAAAGTTCCTCATCCTCTGAACCTACACCATCCGACCACTTCCTTATCCTCCGAATCGATACCATACTCCCACATCCTCATCCTCTGAATCTACACCATACTCCCACTTCCTCAACCTATGAATCTGCATCATACTCCCATTTCCTCATACTCTGAATCTATACCATACTCCCATTCCCTCATCCTCTGAGTCTGTACCATGCTCCCACGTCCTCATCCTCTGAATGTACACAATACTCCCATTTCCTCATCCTCTGAATCTATACAGTACTCCCATCTCCTCATCCTCTGAGTCTCTACCATACCCCCACGTCTTCATCCTCTGAATGTACACAATACTCCCATTTCCTCATCCTCTGAATGTACACAATAATCCCACTTCCTCATCCTCTGAATCTATATTATACTCCCATTTCCTCATCCTCTGAATCTACACAATACTCCCACTTCGTCATTCTTTGAATCTACACAATACTCCCATTTCATCATCCTCTGAATGTACACAATAATCCCACTTCCTCATGCTCTGAATCTATACCGTACTCCCATTTCCACATCCTCTGAGTCTGAACCATACTCCCACGTCCTCATCCTCTAAATGTACACAATACTCCCATTTCCTCATCCTCTGAATGTACACAATAATCCCACTTCCTCATCCTCTGAATCTATATTATACTCCCATTTCCTCATCCTCTGAATCTACACAATACTCCCACTTCGTCATCCTCTGAATCTACACAATACTCCCATTTCATCATCCTCTATATGTACACAATAATCCCACTTCCTCATCCTCTGAATCTATATTATACTCCCATTTCCTCATCCTCTGAATCTACACAATACTCCCACTTCCTCATCCTCTGAATCTACACAATACTCAAAGTTGCTCATCTTCTGAACCTACACCATCCGACCACTTCCTTATCCTCCGAATCGATACCATACTCCCACATCCTCATCCTCTGAATCTACACCATACTCCCACTTCCTCAACCTATGAATCTGCATCATACTCCCATTTCCTCATACTCTGAATCTATACCATACTCCCATTTCCTCATCCTCTGAGTCTGTACCATGCTCCCACGTCCTCATCCTCTGAATATACACAATACTCCCATTTCCTCATGCTCTGAATCTATACCGTACTCCCATTTCCTCATCCTCTGAGTCTCTACCATACCCCCACGTCTTCATCCTCTGAATGTACACAATACTCCCATTTCCTCATCCTCTGAATGTACACAATAATCCCACTTCCTCATCCTCTGAATCTATATTATACTCCCATTTCCTCATCCTCTGAATCTACACAATACTCCCACTTCGTCATCCTCTGAATCTACACAATACTCCCATTTCATCATCCTCTATATGTACACAATAATCCCACTTCCTTATCCTCTGAATCTATACCGTACTCCCATTTCCTCATCCTCTGAGTCTGTACCATACTCCCACTTCCTCATCCTCTGAATCTACACAATACTCAAAGTTCCTCATCCTCTGAACCTACACCATCCGACCACTTCCTTATCCTCCGAATCGATACCATACTCCCACATCCTCATCCTCTGAATCTACACCATACTCCCACTTCCTCAACCTATGAATCTGCATCATACTCCCATTTCCTCATACTCTGAATCTATACCATACTCCCATTTCCTCATCCTCTGAGTCTGTACCATGCTCCCACGTCCTCATCCTCTGAATGTACACAATACTCCCATTTCCTCATCCTCTGAATCTATACCGTACTCCCTTTTCCTCATCCTCTGAGTCTCTACCATACCCCCACGTCTTCATCCTCTGAATGTACACAATACTCCCACTTCCTCATCCTCTGAATCTATATTATACTCCCATTTCCTCATCCTCTGAATCTACACAATACTCCCACTTCGTCATCCTCTGAATCTACACAATACTCCCATTTCATCATCCTCTATATGTACACAATAATCCCACTTCCTTATCCTCTGAATCTATACCGTACTCCCATTTCCTCATCCTCTGAGTCTGTACCATACTCCCACGTCCTCATCCTCTGAATGTACACAATACTCCCATTTCCTCATCCTCTGAATGTACACAATAATACCACTTCCTCATCCTCCGAATCTATACCATACTCCCACTTCCTCATCCCCAGAATCTATACAATACTCTCATTTCCTCAACCTCTGAATCTATACCATACTCCCACTTCCTCATCCTCTGAATCTATATCATACTCCCACTTCCTCATCCTCTGAATCTACACAATACTCCATTTCCTCATCCTCTGAATCTACACAATACTCCCACTTCCTCATCCTCTGAACCTACACCATACACCCACTTCCTTATCCTCCGAATCGATACCATACTCCCACATTCTCATCCTCTAAATCTACATCATACTCCCACTTCCTCAACCTCTGAATCTGCATCATCTCCCATTTCCTCATCCTCTGAATATATACCATACTCCCACTTCCTCATCCCCAGAAACTATACAATACTCCCCACGTCCTCATCCTCTGAATGTACACAATACTCCCATTTCCTCATCCTCTGAATGTACACAATAATCCCACTTCCTCATCCTCTGAATCTATATCATACTCCCACTTCCTCATCCTCTGAATCTACACAATTACTCCCCACTTCCTCATCCTCTGAATCTATGTCATACTCCCACTTCCTCATCCTCTGAATCTATACCGTACTCCCATTTCCTCATCCTCTGAGTCTGCACCATACTCCCACGTCCTCATCCGCTAAATGTACACAATACTCCCATTTCCTCATCCTCTGAATGTACACAATAATCCCACTTCCTCATCCTCTGAATCTATATTATACTCCCATTTCCTCATCCTCTGAATCTACACAATACTCCCACTTCGTCATCCTCTGAATCTACACAATACTCCCATTTCATCATCCTCTATATGTACACAATAATCCCACTTCGTTATCCTCTGAATCTATACCGTACTCCCATTTCCTCATCCTCTGAGTCTGTACCATACTCCCACTTCCTCATCCTCTGAATCTACACAATACTCAAAGTTCCTCATCCTCTGAACCTACACCATCCGACCACTTCCTTATCCTCCTAATCGATACCATACTCCCTCATCCTCATCCTCTGAATCTACACCATACTCCCACTTCCTCAACCTATGAATCTGCATCATACTCCCATTTCCTCATACTCTGAATCTATACCATACTCCCATTCCCTCATCCTCTGAGTCTGTACCATGCTCCCACGTCCTCATCCTCTGAATGTACACAATACTCCCATTTCCTCATCCTCTGAATCTATACAGTACTCCCATCTCCTCATCCTCTGAGTCTCTACCATACCCCCACGTCTTCATCCTCTGAATGTACACAATACTCCCATTTCCTCATCCTCTGAATGTACACAATAATCCCACTTCCTCATCCTCTGAATCTATATTATACTCCCATTTCCTCATCCTCTGAATCTACACAATACTCCCACTTCGTCATCCTCTGAATCTACACAATACTCCCATTTCATCATCCTCTATATGTACACAATAATCCCACTTCGTTATCCTCTGAATCTATACCGTACTCCCATTTCCTCATCCTCTGAGTCTGTACCATACTCCCCACTTCCTCATCCTCTGAATCTACACAATACTCAAAGTTCCTCATCCTCTGAACCTACACCATCCGACCACTTCCTTATCCTCCTAATCGATACCATACTCCCACATCCTCATCCTCTGAATCTACACCATACTCCACTTCCTCAACCTATGAATCTGCATCATACTCCCATTTCCTCATACTCTGAATCTATACCATACTCCCATTCCCTCATCCTCTGAGTCTGTACCATGCTCCCACGTCCTCATCGCTCTGAATGTACACAATTACTCCCATTTCCTCATCCTCTGAATCTATACAGTACTCCCATCTCCTCATCCTCTGAGTCTCTACCATACCCCCACGTCTTCATCCTCTGAATGTACACAATTACTCCCATTTCCTCATCCTCTGAATGTACACAATAATCCCACTTCCTCATCCTCTGAATCTATATTATACTCCCATTTCCTCATCCTCTGAATCTACACAATAACTCCCACTTCGTCATTCTTTGAATCTACACAATACTCCCATTTCATCATCCTCTGAATGTACACAATAATCCCACTTCCTCATGCTCTGAATCTATACCGTACTCCCATTTCCACATCCTCTGAGTCTGAACCATACTCCCACGTCCTCATCCTCTAAATGTACACAATACTCCCATTTCCTCATCCTCTGAATGTACACAATAATCCCACTTCCTCATCCTCTGAATCTATATTATACTCCCATTTCCACATCCTCTGAATCTACACATTACTCCCACTTCGTCATCCTCTGAATCTACACAATACTCCCATTTCAATCATCCTCTATATGTACACAATAATCCCACTTCCTTATCCTCTGAATCTATACCGTACTCCCATTTCCTCATCCTCTGAGTCTGTACCATACTCCCACTTCCTCATCCTCTGAATCTACACAATACTCAAAGTTCCTCATCCTCTGAACCTACACCATCCGACCCACTTCCTTATCCTCCGAATCGATACCATACTCCCACATCCTCATCCTCTGAATCTACACCATACTCCCACTTCCTCAACCTATGAATCTGCATCATACTCCCATTTCCTCATACTCTGAATCTATACCAGACTCCCATTCCTCATCCTCTGAGTCTGTACCATGCTCCCACGTCCTCATCCTCTGAATGTACACAATACTCCCATTTCCTCATCCTCTGAATCTATACCATACTCCCATTTCCTCATCCTCTGAGTCTCTACCATACCCCCACGTCTTCATCCTCTGAATGTACACAATACTCCCATTTCCTCATCCTCTGAATGTACACAATAATCCCACTTCCTCATCCTCTGAATCTATATTATACTCCCATTTTCCTCATCCTCTGAATCTACACAATACTCCCACTTCGTCATCCTCTGAATCTACACAATACTCCCATTTCATCATCTCTATATGTACACAATAATCCCACTTCCTTATCCTCTGAATCTATACCGTACTCCCATTTCCTCATCCTCTGAGTCTGTACCATACTCCCACGTCCTCATCCTCTGAATGTACACAATACTCCCATTTCCTCATCCTCTGAATGTACACAATAATACCACTTCCTCATCCTCGAATCTATACCATACTCCCACTTCCTCATCCCCAGAATCTATACAATACTCTCATTTCCACAACCTCTGAATCTATACCATACTCCCACTTCCTCATCCTCTGAATCTATATCATACTCCCACTTCCTCACCCTCTGAATCTACACAATACTCCCATTTTCTCATCCTCTGAATCTACACAATACTCCCACTTCCTCATCCTCTGAACCTACACCATACACCCACTTCCTTATCCTCCGAATCGATACCATACTCCCACATTCTCATCCTCTAAATCTACATCATACTCCCACTTCCTCAACCTCTGAATCTGCATCATACTCCCATTTCCTCATCCTCTGAATATATACCATACTCCCACTTCCTCATCCCCAGAAACTATACAATACTCCCACGTCGTCATCCTCTGAATGTACACAATACTCCATTTCCTCATCCTCTGAATGTACACAATAATCCCACTTCCTCATCCTCTGAATCTATATCATACTCCCACTTCCTCATCCTCTGAATCTACACAATTACTCCCACTTCCTCATCCTCTGAATCTATGTCATACTCCCACTTCCTCATCCTCTGTATCTACACAATACTCCCATTTCCTCATCCTCTGAATCTACACAATACTCCCACTTCCTCATCTTTTGAATCTACACAATACTCCCATTTCATCATCCTCGGAATGTACACAATAATCCCACTTCCTCATCCTTCTGAATCTATACCGTACTCCCATTTCCTCATCCTCTGAGTCTGCACCATACTCCCACGTCCTCATCCTCTAAATGTACACAATACTCCAGTTCCTCATCCTCTGAATCTACACAATACTCCACTTCGTCATCCTCTGAATCTACACAATACTCCCATTTCATCATCCTCTATATGTACACAATAATCCCACTTCCTTATCCTCTGAATCTATACCGTACTCCCATTTCCTCATCCTCTGAGTCTGTACCATACTCACACGTCCTCATCCTCTGAATGTACACAATACTCCCATTTCCTCATCCTCTGAATGTACACAATAATACCACTTCCTCATCCTCCGAATCTATACCATACTCCCACTTCCTCATCCCAGAATCTATACAATACTCTCATTTCCTCAACCTCTGAATCTATACCATACTCCCACTTCCTCATCCTCTGAATCTATATCATACTCCCACATCCTCATCCTCTGAATCTACACAATACTCACATTTCCTCATCCTCTGAATCTACACAATACTCCCACTTCCCTCATCCTCTGATCCTACACCATACACCCACTTCCTTATCCTCCGAATCGATACCATACTCCCACATTCTCATCCTCTAAATCTACATCATACTCCCACTTCCTCAACCTCTGAATCTGCATCATACTCCCATTTCCTCATCCTCTGAATATATACCATACTCCCACTTCCTCATCCCCAGAAACTATACAATACTCCCACGTCCTCATCCTCTGAATGTACACAATACTCCCATTTCCTCATCCTCTGAATGTACACAATAATCCCACTTCCTCATCCTCTGAATCTATATCATACTCCCACTTCCTCATCCTCTGAATCTACACAATTACTCCCACTTCCTCATCCTCTGAATCTATGTCATACTCCCACTTCCTCATCCTCTGAATCTACACAATACTCCCATTTCCTCATCCTCTGAATCTACACAATACTCCCACTTCCTCATCTTTGAATCTACACAATACTCCCATTTCATCATCCTCTGAATGTACACAATACTCCCATTTCCTCATCCTCTAAATCTACACAATACTCCCACTTCCTCATCCTTTGAATCTACACCATACTCCCATTCATCATCCTCTGAATGTACACAATAATCCCACTTCCTCATCCTCTGAATCTATACCGTACTCCCATTTCCTCATCCTCTGAGTCTGCACCATACTCCCACGTCCTCATCCTCTAAATGTACACAATACTCCCATTTCCTCATCCTCTGAATGTACACAATAATCCCACTTCCTCATCCTCCGAATCTATACCATACTCCCACTTCCTCATCCCCAGAATCTATACAATACTCTCATTTCCTCATCCTCCGAATCTATACCATACTCCCACATCCTCATCCTCTGAATCTACATAATACTCCCACTTCGTCATCCTCTGAATCTATATCATACTCCCACTTCCTCATCCTCTGAATCTACACAATACTCCCATTTCCTCATCCTCTGAATCTACACAATACTCCCACTCCTCATCCTCTGAACCTAACCATACACCCACTTCCTTATTCTTCGAATCGATACCATACTCCCACATTCTCATCCTCTAAATCTACATCATACTCCCACTTCCTCAACCTCTGAATCTGCATCATACTCCCATTTCTCTCATCCTCTGAACATATACCATACTCCCACTTCCTCATCCCAGAAACTATACAGTACTCCCACGTCCTCATCCTCTAAATGTACACAAGACTCCCATTTCCTCATCCTCTGAATTACACAATAATCCCACTTCCTCATCCTCTGAATCTATATCATTCTCCCACTTCCTCATCCTCTGAATCTACACAATTACTCCCACTTCCTCATCCTCTGAATCTATGTCATACTCCCACTTTCCTCATCCTCTGAATCTACACAATACTTCCAACTTCCTCATCCTCTGAATCTACACAATACTCCCATTTCCCCATCCTCTGAATCTACACAATACTCCCACTTCCTCATCCTGTGAATCTACACAATACTCCCATTTCATCATCCTCTGAATGTACACAATAATCCCAGTTCCTCATCCTCTGAATCTATACCGTACTCCCATTTCCTCATCCTCTCTGTACCATACTCCCACGTCCTCATCCTCTAAATGTACACAATACTCCCATTTCCTCATCCTCTGAATGTACACAATAATCCCACTTCATCATCCTCCGAATCTATACCATACTCCCACTTCCTCATCCCCAGAATCTATACATACTCCTCATTTCCTCATCCTCTGAATCTATACCATACTCCCAATTCCTCATTCTCTGAATCTACACAATACTCCCATTTCCTCATCCTCTGAATCTACACAATACTCACACTTCCTCATCCTCTGAATCTATACCATACTCCCACTTACTCATCTTCAGAATATACACAATACGCCCACTTCCTCATCCTCTGAATCTATACTGTACTCCCATTTACTCATCCTCTGAGTCTGTACCATACTTCCAATTCCTCATCTTCCGAATCTATATAAAACTCCCATTCTCTCCACCTCTGAACATACACCAGACTCCCACTTCCTCATCCTCTGAATCTACACAATACTCCCATTTCCTCATCCTCTGAATCTACACAATACTCCCACTTCCTCATCCTTTGAATCTACACAATACTCCCATTTCATCATCCTCTGAATGTACACAATAATCCCACTTCCTCATCCTCTGAATCTATACCGTACTCCCATTTCCTCATCCTCTGAGTCTGCACCATACTCCCACGTCCTCATCCTCTAAATGTACACAATACTCCCATTTCCTCATCCTCTGAATGTACACAATAATCCCACTTCCTCATCCTCCGAATCTATACCATACTCCCACTTCCTCATCCCCAGAATATATACAATACTCTCATTTCCTCATCCTCCGAATCTATAGCATACTCCCACTTCCTCATCCTCTGAATCTACATAATACTCCCACTTCGTCATCCTCTGAATCTATATCATACTCCCACTTCCTCATCCTCTGAATCTACACAATACTCCCATTTTCTCATCCTCTGAATGTACACAATACTCCCATTTCCTCATCCTCTGAATGTACACAATAATACCACTTCCTCATCCTCCGAATCTATACCATACTCCCACTTCCTCATCCCCAGAATCTATACAATACTCTCATTTCCTCAACCTCTGAATCTATACCATACTCCCACTTCCTCATCCTCTGAATCTATATCATACTCCCACTTCCTCATCCTCTGAATCTACACAATACTCCCATTTCCTCATCCTCTGAATCTACACAATACTCCCACTTCCTCATCCTCTGAACCTACACCATACACCCACTTCCTTATCCTCCGAATCTATACCATACTCCCACATTCTCATCCTCTAAATCTACATCATACTCCCACTTCCTCAACCTTTGAATCTGCATCATACTCTCATTTCCTCATCCTCTGAATATATACCATACTCCCACTTCCTCATCCCCAGAAACTATACAATACTCCCACGTCCTCATCCTCTGAATGTACACAATACTCCCATTTCCTCATCCTCTGAATGTACACAATAATCCCACTTCCTCATCCTCTGAATCTATATCATACTCCCACTTCCTCATCCTCTGTATCTACACAATTACTCCCACTTCCTCATCCTCTGAATCTACACAATACTCCCATTTCCTCATCCTCTGAATCTACACAATACTCCCACTTCCTCATCCTTTGAATCTACACAATACTCCCATTTCATCATCCTCTGAATGTACACAATAATCCCACTTCCTCATCCTCTGAATCTATACCGTACTCCCATTTCCTCATCCTCTGAGTCTGCACCATATTCCCAAGTCCTCATCCTCTAAATGTACACAATACTCCCATTTCCTCATCCTCTGAATGTACACAATAATCCCACTTCCTCATCCTCCGAATCTATACCATACTCCCACTTCCTCATCCCCAGAATCTATACAATACTCTCATTTCCTCATCCTCCGAATCTATACCATACTCCCACTTCCTCATCCTCTGAATCTGCATAATACTCCCACTTCGTCATCCTCTGAATCTATATCATACTCCCACTTCCTCATCCTCTGAATCTACACAATACTCCCATTTCCTCATCCTCTGAATCTACACAATACTCCCACTTCCTCATCCTCTGAACCTACACCATACACCCACTTCCTTATTCTCCGAATCGATACCATACTCCCACATTCTCATCCTCTAAATCTACATCATACTCCCACTTCCTCAACCTCTGAATCTGCATCATACTCCCATTTCCTCATCCTCTGAACATATACCATACTCCCACTTCCTCATCCCCAGAAACTATACAGTACTCCCACGTCCTCATCCTCTGAATGTACACAATACTCCCATTTCCTCATCCTCTGAATGTACACAATAATCCCACTTCCTCATCCTCTGAATCTATACCATACTCCCAATTCCTCATTCTCTGAATCTACACAATACTCCCATTTCCTCATCCTCTGAATCTACACAATACTCACACTTCCTCATCCTCTGAATCTATACCATACTCCCACTTACTCATCTTCAGAATATACACAATACGCCCACTTCCTCATCCTCTGAATCTATACTGTACTCCCATTTACTCATCCTCTGAGTCTGTACCATACTTCCAATTCCTCATCTTCCGAATCTATATAAAACTCCCATTCTCTCCACCTCTGAACATACACCAGACTTCCACTTCCTCATCCTCTGAATCTACACAATACTCCCATTTCCTCATCCTCTGAACCTACACCATACACCCACTTCCTTATCCTCCGAATCGATACCATACTCACACATTCTCATCCTCTAAATCTACATCATACTTCCACTTCCTCAACCTCTGAATCTGCATCATACTCCCATTTCCTCATCCTCTGAATATATACCATACTCCCACTTCCTCATCCCCAGAAACTATACAATACTCCCACGTCCTCATCCTCTGAATGTACACAATACTCCCATTTCCTCATCCTCTGAATGTACACAATAATCCCACTTCCTCATCCTCTGAATGTATATCATTCTCCCACTTCCTCATCCTCTGAATCTACACAATTACTCCCACTTCCTCATCCTCTGAATCTATGTCATACTCCCATGTCCTCATCCTCTGAATCTACACAATACTCCCATTTCCTCATCCTCTGAATCTACACAATACTCCCACTTCCTCATCCTTTGAATCTACACAATACTCCCATTTCATCATCCTCTGAATGTACACAATAATCCCACTTCCTCATCCTCTGAATCTATACCGTACTCCCATTTCCTCATCCTCTGAGTCTGCACCATACTCCCACGTCCTCATCCTCTAAATGTACACAATACTCCCATTTCCTCATCCTCTGAATCTACACAATACTCCCACTTCGTCATCCTCTGAATCTACACAATACTCCCATTTCATCATCCTCTATATGTACACAATAATCCCACTTCCTTATCCTCTGAATCTATACCGTACTCCCATTTCCTCATCCTCTGAGTCTGTACCATACTCACACGTTCACATCCTCTGAATGTACACAATACTCCCATTTCCTCATCCTCTGAATGTACACAATAATACCACTTCCTCATCCTCCGAATCTATACCATACTCCCACTTCCTCATCCCCAGAATCTATACAATACTCTCATTTCCTCAACCTCTGAATCTATACCATACTCCCACTTCCTCATCCACTGAATCTATATCATACTCCCACTTCCTCATCCTCTGAATCTACACAATACTCCCATTTCCTCATCCTCTGAATCTACACAATACTCCCACTTCCTCATCCTCTGAACCTACACCATACACCCACTTCCTTATCCTCCGAATCGATACCATACTCCCACATTCTCATCCTCTAAATCTACATCATACTCCCACTTCCTCAACCTCTGAATCTGCATCATACTCCCATTTCCTCATCCTCTGAATATATACCATACTCCCACTTCCTCATCCCCAGAAACTATACAGTACTCCCACGTCCTCATCCTCTGAATGTACACAATACTCCCATTTCCTCATCCTCTGAATGTACACAATAATCCCACTTCCTCATCCTCTGAATCTATATCATACTCCCACTTCCTCATCCTCTGAATCTACACAATTACTCCCACTTCCTCATCCTCTGAATCTATGTCATACTCCCACTTCCTCATCCTCTCAATCTACACAATACTCCCACTTCCTCATCCTCTGAATCTACACAATACTCCCATTTCCTCATCCTCTGAATCTACACAATACTCCCACTTCCTCATCCTGTGAATCTACACAATACTCCCATTTCATCATCCTCTGAATGTACACAATAATCCCAGTTCCTCATCCTCTGAATCTATACCGTACTCCCATTTCCTCATCCTCTCTGTACCATACTCCCACGTCCTCATCCTCTAAATGTACACAATACTCCCATTTCCTCATCCTCTGAATGTACACAATAATCCCACTTCATCATCCTCCGAATCTATACCATACTCCCACTTCCTCATCCCCAGAATCTATACAATACTCTCATTTCCTCATCCTCCGAATCTATACCATACTCCCAATTCCTCATTCTCTGAATCTACACAATACTCCCATTTCCTCATCCTCTGAATCTACACAATACTCACACTTCCTCATCCTCTGAATCTATACCATACTCCCACTTACTCATCTTCAGAATATACACAATACGCCCACTTCCTCATCCTCTGAATCTATACTGTACTCCCATTTACTCATCCTCTGAGTCTGTACCATACTTCCAATTCCTCATCTTCCGAATCTATATAAAACTCCCATTCTCTCCACCTCTGAACATACACCAGACTCCCACTTCCTCATCCTCTGAATCTACACAATACTCCAATTTCCTCATCCTCTGAATCTACACAATACTCCCACTTCCTCATCCTTTGAATCTACACAATACTCCCATTTCATCATCCTCTGAATGTACACAATAATCCCACTTCCTCATCCTCTGAATCTATACCTTACTCCCATTTCCTCATCCTCTGAGTCTGCACCATACTCCCACGTCCTCATCCTCTAAATGTACACAATACTCCCATTTCCTCATCCTCTGAATGTACACAATAATTCCACTTCCTCATCCTCCGAATCTATACCATACTCCCACATCCTCATCCCCAGAATATATACAATACTCTCATTTCCTCATCCTCCGAATCTATAGCATACTCCCACTTCCTCATCCTCTGAATCTACATAATACTCCCACTTCGTCATCCTCTGAATCTATATCATACTCCCACTTCCTCATCCTCTGAATGTACACAATACTCCCATTTCATCATCCTCTGAATGTACACAATAATCCCACTTCCTCATCCTCTGAATCTATACCGTACTCCCATTTCCTCATCCTCTGAGTCTGCACCATACTCCCACGTCCTCATCCTCTGAATGTACACAATACTCCCATTTCCTCATCCTCTGAATGTACACAATAATACCACTTCCTCATCCTCCGAATCTATACCATACTCCCACTTCCTCATCCCCAGAATCTATACAATACTCTCATTTCCTCAACCTCTGAATCTATACCATACTCCCACTTCCTCATCCACTGAATCTATATCATACTCCCACTTCCTCATCCTCTGAATCTACACAATACTCCCATTTCCTCATCCTCTGAATCTACACAATACTCCCACTTCCTCATCCTCTGAACCTACACCATACACCCACTTCCTTATCCTCCGAATCGATACCATACTCCCACATTCTCATCCTCTAAATCTACATCATACTCCCACTTCCTCAACCTCTGAATCTGCATCATACTCCCATTTCCTCATCCTCTGAATATATACAATACTCCCACTTCCTCATCCCCAGAAACTATACAATACTCCCACGTCCTCATCCTCTGAATGTACACAATACTCCCATTTCCTCATCCTCTGAATGTACACAATAATCCCACTTCCTCATCCTCTGAATCTATATCATACTCCCACTTCCTCATCCTCTGAATCTACACAATACTCCCATTTCCTCATCCTCTGAATCTACACAATACTCCCACTTCCTCATCCTTTGAATCTACACAATACTCCCATTTCATCATCCTCTGAATGTACACAATAATCCCACTTCCTCATCCTCTGAATCTATACCGTACTCCCATTTCCTCATCCTCTGAGTCTGCACCATACTCCCACGTCCTCATCCTCTAAATGTACACAATACTCCCATTTCCTCATCCTCTGAATCTACACAATACTCCCACTTCGTCATCCTCTGAATCTACACAATACTCCCATTTCATCATCCTCTATATGTACACAATAATCCCACTTCCTTATCCTCTGAATCTGTACCGTACTCCCATTTCCTCATCCTCTGAGTCTGTACCATACTCACACGTCCTCATCCTCTGAATGTACACAATACTCCCATTTCCTCATCCTCTGAATCTACACAATACTCCCACTTCCTCATCCTCTGAACCTACACCATACACCCACTTCCTTATCCTCCGAATCGATACCATACTCCCAATTCCTCATTCTCTGAATCTACACAATACTCCCATTTCCTCATCCTCTGAATCTACACAATACTCACACTTCCTCATCCTCTGAATCTATACCATACTCCAACTTACTCATCTTCAGAATATACACAATACGCCCACTTCCTCATCCTCTGAATCTATACTGTACTCCCATTTACTCATCCTCTGAGTCTGTACCATACTTCCAATTCCTCATCTTCCGAATCTATATAAAACTCCCATTCTCTCCACCTCTGAACATACACCAGACTCCCACTTCCTCATCCTCTGAATCTACACAATACTCCCATTTCCTCATCCTCTGAATCTACACAATACTCCCACTTCCTCATCCTTTGAATCTACACAATACTCCCATTTCATCATCCTCTGAATGTACACAATAATCCCACTTCCTCATCCTCTGAATCTATACCGTACTCCCATTTCCTCATCCTCTGAGTCTGCACCATACTCCCACGTCCTCATCCTCTAAATGTACACAAGACTCCCATTTCCTCATCCTCTGAATGTACACAATAATCCCACTTCCTCATCCTCTGAATCTATATCATACTCCCACTTCCTCATCCTCTGAATCTACACAATTACTCCCACTTCCTCATCCTCTGAATCTATGTCATACTCCCACTTCCTCATCCTCTGAATCTACACAATACTCCAACTTCCTCATCCTCTGAATCTACACAATACTCCCATTTCCCCATCCTCTGAATCTACACAATACTCCCACTTCCTCATCCTGTGAATCTACACAATACTCCCATTTCATCATCCTCTGAATGTACACAATAATCCCAGTTCCTCATCCTCTGAATCTATACCGTACTCCCATTTCCTCATCCTCTCTGTACCATACTCCCACGTCCTCATCCTCTAAATGTACACAATACTCCCATTTCCTCATCCTCTGAATGTACACAATAATCCCACTTCATCATCCTCCGAATCTATACCATACTCCCACTTCCTCATCCCCAGAATCTATACAATACTCTCATTTCCTCATCCTCTGAATCTATACCATACTCCCAATTCCTCATTCTCTGAATCTACACAATACTCCCATTTCCTCATCCTCTGAATCTACACAATACTCACACTTCCTCATCCTCTGAATCTATACCATACTCCCACTTACTCATCTTCAGAATATACACAATACGCCCACTTCCTCATCCTCTGAATCTATACTGTACTCCCATTTACTCATCCTCTGAGTCTGTACCATACTTCCAATTCCTCATCTTCCGAATCTATATAAAACTCCCATTCTCTCCACCTCTGAACATACACCAGACTCCCACTTCCTCATCCTCTGAATCTACACAATACTCCCATTTCCTCATCCTCTGAATCTACACAATACTCCCACTTCCTCATCCTTTGAATCTACACAATACTCCCATTTCATCATCCTCTGAATGTACACAATAATCCCACTTCCTCATCCTCTGAATCTATACCGTACTCCCATTTCCTCATCCTCTGAGTCTGCACCATACTCCCACGTCCTCATCCTCTAAATGTACACAATACTCCCATTTCCTCATCCTCTGAATGTACACAATAATCCCACTTCCTCATCCTCCGAATCTATACCATACTCCCACTTCCTCATCCCCAGAATATATACAATACTCTCATTTCCTCATCCTCCGAATCTATAGCATACTCCCACTTCCTCATCCTCTGAATCTACATAATACTCCCACTTCGTCATCCTCTGAATCTATATCATACTCCCACTTCCTCATCCTCTGAATCTACACAATACTCCCATTTTCTCATCCTCTGAATGTACACAATACTCCCATTTCCTCATCCTCTGAATGTACACAATAATACCACTTCCTCATCCTCCGAATCTATACCATACTCCCACTTCCTCATCCCCAGAATCTATACAATACTCTCATTTCCTCAACCTCTGAATCTATACCATACTCCCACTTCCTCATCCTCTGAATCTATATCATACTCCCACTTCCTCATCCTCTGAATCTACACAATACTCCCATTTCCTCATCCTCTGAA
This sequence comes from Hemitrygon akajei, assembly GCF_048418815.1. Lineage (NCBI taxonomy): Eukaryota > Metazoa > Chordata > Chondrichthyes > Myliobatiformes > Dasyatidae > Hemitrygon > Hemitrygon akajei. The sequence continues at coordinate 13,599,997 of NC_133144.1, forward strand.
TCTACACAATACTCCCACTTCCTCATCCTCTGAACCTACACCATACACCCACTTCCTTATCCTCCGAATCTATACCATACTCCCACATTCTCATCCTCTAAATCTACATCATACTCCCACTTCCTCAACCTTTGAATCTGCATCATACTCTCATTTCCTCATCCTCTGAATATATACCATACTCCCACTTCCTCATCCCCAGAAACTATACAATACTCCCACGTCCTCATCCTCTGAATGTACACAATACTCCCATTTCCTCATCCTCTGAATGTACACAATAATCCCACTTCCTCATCCTCTGAATCTATATCATACTCCCACTTCCTCATCCTCTGTATCTACACAATTACTCCCACTTCCTCATCCTCTGAATCTACACAATACTCCCATTTCCTCATCCTCTGAATCTACACAATACTCCCACTTCCTCATCCTTTGAATCTACACAATACTCCCATTTCATCATCCTCTGAATGTACACAATAATCCCACTTCCTCATCCTCTGAATCTATACCGTACTCCCATTTCCTCATCCTCTGAGTCTGCACCATATTCCCAAGTCCTCATCCTCTAAATGTACACAATACTCCCATTTCCTCATCCTCTGAATGTACACAATAATCCCACTTCCTCATCCTCCGAATCTATACCATACTCCCACTTCCTCATCCCCAGAATCTATACAATACTCTCATTTCCTCATCCTCCGAATCTATACCATACTCCCACTTCCTCATCCTCTGAATCTGCATAATACTCCCACTTCGTCATCCTCTGAATCTATATCATACTCCCACTTCCTCATCCTCTGAATCTACACAATACTCCCATTTCCTCATCCTCTGAATCTACACAATACTCCCACTTCCTCATCCTCTGAACCTACACCATACACCCACTTCCTTATTCTCCGAATCGATACCATACTCCCACATTCTCATCCTCTAAATCTACATCATACTCCCACTTCCTCAACCTCTGAATCTGCATCATACTCCCATTTCCTCATCCTCTGAACATATACCATACTCCCACTTCCTCATCCCCAGAAACTATACAGTACTCCCACGTCCTCATCCTCTGAATGTACACAATACTCCCATTTCCTCATCCTCTGAATGTACACAATAATCCCACTTCCTCATCCTCTGAATCTATACCATACTCCCAATTCCTCATTCTCTGAATCTACACAATACTCCCATTTCCTCATCCTCTGAATCTACACAATACTCACACTTCCTCATCCTCTGAATCTATACCATACTCCCACTTACTCATCTTCAGAATATACACAATACGCCCACTTCCTCATCCTCTGAATCTATACTGTACTCCCATTTACTCATCCTCTGAGTCTGTACCATACTTCCAATTCCTCATCTTCCGAATCTATATAAAACTCCCATTCTCTCCACCTCTGAACATACACCAGACTTCCACTTCCTCATCCTCTGAATCTACACAATACTCCCATTTCCTCATCCTCTGAACCTACACCATACACCCACTTCCTTATCCTCCGAATCGATACCATACTCACACATTCTCATCCTCTAAATCTACATCATACTTCCACTTCCTCAACCTCTGAATCTGCATCATACTCCCATTTCCTCATCCTCTGAATATATACCATACTCCCACTTCCTCATCCCCAGAAACTATACAATACTCCCACGTCCTCATCCTCTGAATGTACACAATACTCCCATTTCCTCATCCTCTGAATGTACACAATAATCCCACTTCCTCATCCTCTGAATGTATATCATTCTCCCACTTCCTCATCCTCTGAATCTACACAATTACTCCCACTTCCTCATCCTCTGAATCTATGTCATACTCCCATGTCCTCATCCTCTGAATCTACACAATACTCCCATTTCCTCATCCTCTGAATCTACACAATACTCCCACTTCCTCATCCTTTGAATCTACACAATACTCCCATTTCATCATCCTCTGAATGTACACAATAATCCCACTTCCTCATCCTCTGAATCTATACCGTACTCCCATTTCCTCATCCTCTGAGTCTGCACCATACTCCCACGTCCTCATCCTCTAAATGTACACAATACTCCCATTTCCTCATCCTCTGAATCTACACAATACTCCCACTTCGTCATCCTCTGAATCTACACAATACTCCCATTTCATCATCCTCTATATGTACACAATAATCCCACTTCCTTATCCTCTGAATCTATACCGTACTCCCATTTCCTCATCCTCTGAGTCTGTACCATACTCACACGTTCACATCCTCTGAATGTACACAATACTCCCATTTCCTCATCCTCTGAATGTACACAATAATACCACTTCCTCATCCTCCGAATCTATACCATACTCCCACTTCCTCATCCCCAGAATCTATACAATACTCTCATTTCCTCAACCTCTGAATCTATACCATACTCCCACTTCCTCATCCACTGAATCTATATCATACTCCCACTTCCTCATCCTCTGAATCTACACAATACTCCCATTTCCTCATCCTCTGAATCTACACAATACTCCCACTTCCTCATCCTCTGAACCTACACCATACACCCACTTCCTTATCCTCCGAATCGATACCATACTCCCACATTCTCATCCTCTAAATCTACATCATACTCCCACTTCCTCAACCTCTGAATCTGCATCATACTCCCATTTCCTCATCCTCTGAATATATACCATACTCCCACTTCCTCATCCCCAGAAACTATACAGTACTCCCACGTCCTCATCCTCTGAATGTACACAATACTCCCATTTCCTCATCCTCTGAATGTACACAATAATCCCACTTCCTCATCCTCTGAATCTATATCATACTCCCACTTCCTCATCCTCTGAATCTACACAATTACTCCCACTTCCTCATCCTCTGAATCTATGTCATACTCCCACTTCCTCATCCTCTCAATCTACACAATACTCCCACTTCCTCATCCTCTGAATCTACACAATACTCCCATTTCCTCATCCTCTGAATCTACACAATACTCCCACTTCCTCATCCTGTGAATCTACACAATACTCCCATTTCATCATCCTCTGAATGTACACAATAATCCCAGTTCCTCATCCTCTGAATCTATACCGTACTCCCATTTCCTCATCCTCTCTGTACCATACTCCCACGTCCTCATCCTCTAAATGTACACAATACTCCCATTTCCTCATCCTCTGAATGTACACAATAATCCCACTTCATCATCCTCCGAATCTATACCATACTCCCACTTCCTCATCCCCAGAATCTATACAATACTCTCATTTCCTCATCCTCCGAATCTATACCATACTCCCAATTCCTCATTCTCTGAATCTACACAATACTCCCATTTCCTCATCCTCTGAATCTACACAATACTCACACTTCCTCATCCTCTGAATCTATACCATACTCCCACTTACTCATCTTCAGAATATACACAATACGCCCACTTCCTCATCCTCTGAATCTATACTGTACTCCCATTTACTCATCCTCTGAGTCTGTACCATACTTCCAATTCCTCATCTTCCGAATCTATATAAAACTCCCATTCTCTCCACCTCTGAACATACACCAGACTCCCACTTCCTCATCCTCTGAATCTACACAATACTCCAATTTCCTCATCCTCTGAATCTACACAATACTCCCACTTCCTCATCCTTTGAATCTACACAATACTCCCATTTCATCATCCTCTGAATGTACACAATAATCCCACTTCCTCATCCTCTGAATCTATACCTTACTCCCATTTCCTCATCCTCTGAGTCTGCACCATACTCCCACGTCCTCATCCTCTAAATGTACACAATACTCCCATTTCCTCATCCTCTGAATGTACACAATAATTCCACTTCCTCATCCTCCGAATCTATACCATACTCCCACATCCTCATCCCCAGAATATATACAATACTCTCATTTCCTCATCCTCCGAATCTATAGCATACTCCCACTTCCTCATCCTCTGAATCTACATAATACTCCCACTTCGTCATCCTCTGAATCTATATCATACTCCCACTTCCTCATCCTCTGAATGTACACAATACTCCCATTTCATCATCCTCTGAATGTACACAATAATCCCACTTCCTCATCCTCTGAATCTATACCGTACTCCCATTTCCTCATCCTCTGAGTCTGCACCATACTCCCACGTCCTCATCCTCTGAATGTACACAATACTCCCATTTCCTCATCCTCTGAATGTACACAATAATACCACTTCCTCATCCTCCGAATCTATACCATACTCCCACTTCCTCATCCCCAGAATCTATACAATACTCTCATTTCCTCAACCTCTGAATCTATACCATACTCCCACTTCCTCATCCACTGAATCTATATCATACTCCCACTTCCTCATCCTCTGAATCTACACAATACTCCCATTTCCTCATCCTCTGAATCTACACAATACTCCCACTTCCTCATCCTCTGAACCTACACCATACACCCACTTCCTTATCCTCCGAATCGATACCATACTCCCACATTCTCATCCTCTAAATCTACATCATACTCCCACTTCCTCAACCTCTGAATCTGCATCATACTCCCATTTCCTCATCCTCTGAATATATACAATACTCCCACTTCCTCATCCCCAGAAACTATACAATACTCCCACGTCCTCATCCTCTGAATGTACACAATACTCCCATTTCCTCATCCTCTGAATGTACACAATAATCCCACTTCCTCATCCTCTGAATCTATATCATACTCCCACTTCCTCATCCTCTGAATCTACACAATACTCCCATTTCCTCATCCTCTGAATCTACACAATACTCCCACTTCCTCATCCTTTGAATCTACACAATACTCCCATTTCATCATCCTCTGAATGTACACAATAATCCCACTTCCTCATCCTCTGAATCTATACCGTACTCCCATTTCCTCATCCTCTGAGTCTGCACCATACTCCCACGTCCTCATCCTCTAAATGTACACAATACTCCCATTTCCTCATCCTCTGAATCTACACAATACTCCCACTTCGTCATCCTCTGAATCTACACAATACTCCCATTTCATCATCCTCTATATGTACACAATAATCCCACTTCCTTATCCTCTGAATCTGTACCGTACTCCCATTTCCTCATCCTCTGAGTCTGTACCATACTCACACGTCCTCATCCTCTGAATGTACACAATACTCCCATTTCCTCATCCTCTGAATCTACACAATACTCCCACTTCCTCATCCTCTGAACCTACACCATACACCCACTTCCTTATCCTCCGAATCGATACCATACTCCCAATTCCTCATTCTCTGAATCTACACAATACTCCCATTTCCTCATCCTCTGAATCTACACAATACTCACACTTCCTCATCCTCTGAATCTATACCATACTCCAACTTACTCATCTTCAGAATATACACAATACGCCCACTTCCTCATCCTCTGAATCTATACTGTACTCCCATTTACTCATCCTCTGAGTCTGTACCATACTTCCAATTCCTCATCTTCCGAATCTATATAAAACTCCCATTCTCTCCACCTCTGAACATACACCAGACTCCCACTTCCTCATCCTCTGAATCTACACAATACTCCCATTTCCTCATCCTCTGAATCTACACAATACTCCCACTTCCTCATCCTTTGAATCTACACAATACTCCCATTTCATCATCCTCTGAATGTACACAATAATCCCACTTCCTCATCCTCTGAATCTATACCGTACTCCCATTTCCTCATCCTCTGAGTCTGCACCATACTCCCACGTCCTCATCCTCTAAATGTACACAATACTCCCATTTCCTCATCCTCTGAATGTACACAATAATCCCACTTCCTCATCCTCCGAATCTATACCATACTCCCACTTCCTCATCCCCAGAATATATACAATACTCTCATTTCCTCATCCTCCGAATCTATAGCATACTCCCACTTCCTCATCCTCTGAATCTACATAATACTCCCACTTCGTCATCCTCTGAATCTATATCATACTCCCACTTCCTCATCCTCTGAATCTACACAATACTCCCATTTCCTCATCCTCTGAATCTACACAATACTCCCACTTCCTCATCCTCTGTACCTACACCATACACCCACTTCCTTATCCTCCGAATCGATACCATACTCCCACATTCTCATCCTCTAAATCTACATCATACTCCCACTTCCTCAACCTCTGAATCTGCATCATACTCCCATTTCCTCATCCTCTGAATATATACCATACTCCCACTTCCTCATCCCCAGAAACTATACAGTACTCCCACGTCCTCATCCTCTGAATGTACAAAATACTCCCATTTCCTCATCCTCTGAATGTACACAATAATCCCACTTCCTCATCCTCTGAATCTATATCATACTCCCACTTCCTCATCCTCTGAATCTACACAATTACTCCCACTTCCTCATCCTCTGAATCTATGTCATACTCCCACTTCCTCATCCTCTGAATCTACACAATACTCCCACTTCCTCATCCTCTGAATCTACACAATACTCCCATTTCCTCATCCTCTGAATCTACACATTACTCCCACTTCCTCATCCTGTGAATCTACACAATACTCCCATTTCATCATCCTCTGAATGTACACAATAATCCCAGTTCCTCATCCTCTGAATCTATACCGTACTCCCATTTCCTCATCCTCTCTGTTCCATACTCCCACGTCCTCATCCTCTAAATGTACACAATACTCCCATTTCCTCATCCTCTGAATGTACACAATAATCCCACTTCATCATCCTCCGAATCTATACCATACTCTCACTTCCTCATCCCCAGAATCTATACAATACTCTCATTTCCTCATCCTCCGAATCTATACCATACTCCCAATTCCTCATTCTCTGAATCTACACAATACTCCCATTTCCTCATCCTCTGAATCTACACAATACTCCCACTTCCTCATCCTCTGAATCTATACCATACTCCCACTTACTCATCTTCAGAATATACACAATACGCCCACTTCCTCATCCTCTGAATCTATACTGTACTCCCATTTACTCATCCTCTGAGTCTGTACCATACTTCCAATTCCTCATGTTCCGAATCTATATAAAACTCCCATTCTCTCCACCTCTGAACATACACCAGACTCCCACTTCCTCATCCTCTGTATCTACACCATAATGCCACTTCCTCATCTTCTCAGTCTATACCATACTCCCACTTCCTCATCCTCTGAATCTACACAATACTCAAAGTTCCTCATCCTCTGAACCTACACCATCCGACCACTTCCTTATCCTCCGAATCGATACCATACTCCCACATCCTCATCCTCTGAATCTACACCATACTCCCACTTCCTCAACCTATGAATCTGCATCATACTCCCATTTCCTCATACTCTGAATCTATACCATACTCCCATTTCCTCATCCTCTGAGTCTGTACCATGCTCCCACGTCCTCATCCTCTGAATGTACACAATACTCCCATTTCCTCATCCTCTGAATGTACACAATAATCCCACTTCCTCATCCTCTGAATCTATATTATACTCCCGTTTCCTCATCCTCTGAATCTACACAATACTCCCACTTCGTCATCCTCTGAATCTACACAATACTCCCATTTCATCATCCTCTATATGTACACAATAATCCCACTTCCTTATCCTCTGAATCTATACCGTACTCCCATTTCCTCATCCTCTGAGTCTGTACCATACTCCCACGTCCTCATCCTCTGAATGTACACAATACTCCCATTTCCTCATCCTCTGAATGTACACAATAATCCCACTTCCTCATCCTCCGAATCTATACCATACTCCCACTTCCTCATCCCCAGAATATATACAATACTCTCATTTTCTCATCCTCCGAATCTATAGCATACTCCCACTTCCTCATCCTCTGAATCTACATAATACTCCCACTTCGTCATCCTCTGAATCTATATCATACTCCCACTTCCTCATCCTCTGAATCTACACAATACTCCCATTTCTTCATCCTCTGAATGTACACAATACTCCCATTTCCTCATCCTCTGAATGTACACAATAATACCACTTCCTCATCCTCCGAATCTATACCATACTCCCACTTCCTCATCCCCAGAATCTATACAATACTCTCATTTCCTCAACCTCTGAATCTATACCATACTCCCACTTCCTCATCCTCTGAATCTATATCATACTCCCACTTCCTCATCCTCTGAATCTACACAATACTCCCATTTCCTCATCCTCTGAATCTACACAATACTCCCACTTCCTCATCCTCTGAACCTACACCATACACCCACTTCCTTATCCTCCGAATCGATACCATACTCCCACATTCTCATCCTCTAAATCTACATCATACTCCCACTTCCTCAACCTCTGAATCTGCATCATACTCCCATTTCCTCATCCTCTGAATATATACCATACTCCCACTTCCTCATCCCCAGAAACTATACAATACTCCCACGTCCTTATCCTCTGAATGTACACAATACTCCCATTTCCTCATCCTCTGAATGTACACAATAATCCCACTTCCTCATCCTCTGAATCTATATCATACTCCCACTTCCTCATCCTCTGAATCTACACAATTACTCCCACTTCCTCATCCTCTAAATCTATGTCATACTCCCACTTCCTCATCCTCTGAATCTACACAATACTCCCATTTCCTCATCCTCTGAATCTACACAATACTCCCACTTCCTCATCCTTTGAATCTACACAATACTCCCATTTCATCATCCTCTGAATGTACACAATAATCCCACTTCCTCATCCTCTGAATCTATACCGTACTCCCATTTCCTCATCCTCTGAGTCTGCACCATACTCCCACGTCCTCATCCTCTAAATGTACACAATACTCCCATTTCCTCATCCTCTGAATCTACACAATACTCCCACTTCGTCATCCTCTGAATCTACACAATACTCCCATTTCATCATCCTCTATATGTACACAATAATCCCACTTCCTTATCCTCTGAATCTATACCGTACTCCCATTTCCTCATCCTCTGAGACTGTACCATACTCACACGTCCTCATCCTCTGAATGTACACAATACTCCCATTTCCTCATCCTCTGAATGTACACAATAATACCACTTCCTCATCCTCCGAATCTATACCATACTCCCACTTCCTCATCCCCAGAATCTATACAATACTCTCATTTCCTCAACCTCTGAATCTATACCATACTCCCACTTCCTCATCCTCTGAATCTATATCATACTCCCACTTCCTCATCCTCTGAATCTACACAATACTCCCATTTCCTCATCCTCTGAATCTACACAATACTCCCACTTCCTCATCCTCTGAACCTACACCATACACCCACTTCCTTATCCTCCGAATCGATACCATACTCCCACATTCTCATCCTCTAAATCTACATCATACTCCCACTTCCTCAACCTCTGAATCTGCATCATACTCCCATTTCCTCATCCTCTGAATATATACAATACTCCCACTTCCTCATCCCCAGAAACTATACAATACTCCCACGTCCTCATCCTCTGAATGTACACAATACTCCCATTTCCTCATCCTCTGAATGTACACAATAATCCCACTTCCTCATCCTCTGAATCTATATCATACTCCCACTTCCTCATCCTCTGAATCTACACAATTACTCCCACTTCCTCATCCTCTGAATCTATGTCATACTCCCACTTCCTCATCCTCTGAATCTACACAATACTCCCATTTCATCATCCTCTGAATGTACACAATAATCCCACTTCCTCATCCTCTGAATCTATACCGTACTCCCATTTCCTCATCCTCTGAGTCTGCACCATACTCCCACGTCCTCATCCTCTAAATGTACACAATACTCCCATTTCCTCATCCTCTGAATCTACACAATACTCCCACTTCGTCATCCTCTGAATCTACACAATACTCCCATTTCATCATCCTCTATATGTACACAATAATCCCACTTCCTTATCCTCTGAATCTATACCGTACTCCCATTTCCTCATCCTCTGAGTCTGTACCATACTCACACGTCCTCATCCTCTGAATGTACACAATACTCCCATTTCCTCATCCTCTGAATCTACACAATACTCCCACTTCCTCATCCTCTGAACCTACACCATACACCCACTTCCTTATCCTCCGAATCGATACCATACTCCCAATTCCTCATTCTCTGAATCTACACAATACTCCCATTTCCTCATCCTCTGAATCTACACAATACTCACACTTCCTCATCCTCTGAATCTATACCATACTCCCACTTACTCATCTTCAGAATATACACAATACGCCCACTTCCTCATCCTCTGAATCTATACTGTACTCCCATTTACTCATCCTCTGAGTCTGTACCATACTTCCAATTCCTCATCTTCCGAATCTATATAAAACTCCCATTCTCTCCACCTCTGAACATACACCAGACTCCCACTTCCTCATCCTCTGAATCTACACAATACTCCCATTTCCTCATCCTCTGAATCTACACAATACTCCCACTTCCTCATCCTTTGAATCTACACAATACTCCCATTTCATCATCCTCTGAATGTACACAATAATCCCACTTCCTCATCCTCTGAATCTATACCGTACTCCCATTTCCTCATCCTCTGAGTCTGCACCATACTCCCACGTCCTCATCCTCTAAATGTACACAATACTCCCATTTCCTCATCCTCTGAATGTACACAATAATCCCACTTCCTCATCCTCCGAATCTATACCATACTCCCACTTCCTCATCCCCAGAATATATACAATACTCTCATTTCCTCATCCTCCGAATCTATAGCATACTCCCACTTCCTCATCCTCTGAATCTACATAATACTCCCACTTCGTCATCCTCTGAATCTATATCATACTCCCACTTCCTCATCCTCTGAATCTACACAATACTCCCATTTCCTCATCCTCTGAATCTACACAATACTCCCACTTCCTCATCCTCTGTACCTACACCATACACCCACTTCCTTATCCTCCGAATCGATACCATACTCCCACATTCTCATCCTCTAAATCTACATCATACTCCCACTTCCTCAACCTCTGAATCTGCATCATACTCCCATTTCCTCAACCTCTGAATATATACCATACTCCCACTTCCTCATCCCCAGAAACTATACAGTACTCCCACGTCCTCATCCTCTGAATGTACAAAATACTCCCATTTCCTCATCCTCTGAATGTACACAATAATCCCACTTCCTCATCCTCTGAATCTATATCATACTCCCACTTCCTCATCCTCTGAATCTACACAATTACTCCCACTTCCTCATCCTCTGAATCTATGTCATACTCCCACTTCCTCATCCTCTGAATCTACACAATACTCCCACTTCCTCATCCTCTGAATCTACACAATACTCCCATTTCCTCATCCTCTGAATCTACACATTACTCCCACTTCCTCATCCTCTGAATCTACACAATACTCCCATTTCCTCATCCTCTGAATGTACACAATAATCCCACTTCATCATCCTCCGAATCTATACCATACTCTCACTTCCTCATCCCCAGAATCTATACAATACTCTCATTTCCTCATCCTCCGAATCTATACCATACTCCCAATTCCTCATTCTCTGAATCTACACAATACTCCCATTTCCTCATCCTCTGAATCTACACAATACTCCCACTTCCTCATCCTCTGAATCTATACCATACTCCCACTTACTCATCTTCAGAATATACACAATATGCCCACTTCCTCATCCTCTGAATCTATACTGTACTCCCATTTACTCATCCTCTGAGTCTGTACCATACTTCTAATTCCTCATCTTCCGAATCTATATAAAACTCCCATTCTCTCCACCTCTGAACATACACCAGACTCCCACTTCCTCATCCTCTATATCTACACCATAATGCCACTTCCTCATCTTCTCAGTCTATACCATACTCCCACTTCCTCATCCTCTGAATCAATACCGTACTCCCATTTCCTCATCCTCTGAGTCTGCACCATACTCCCACGTCCTCATCCTCTAAATGTACACAATACTCCCATTTCCTCATCCTCTGAATGTACACAATAATCCCACTTCCTCATCCTCTGAATCTATATTATACTCCCATTTCCTCATCCTCTGAATCTACACAATACTCACACGTCCTCATCCTCTGAATGTACACAATACTCCCATTTCCTCATCCTCTGAATGTACACAATAATACCACTTCCTCATCCTCCGAATCTATACCATACTCCCACTTCCTCATCCCCAGAATCTATACAATACTCTCATTTCCTCAACCTCTGAATCTATACCATACTCCCACTTCCTCATCCTCTGAATCTATATCATTCTCCCACTTCCTCATCCTCTGAATCTACACAATACTCCCACTTCCTCATCCTCTGAATCTACACAATACTCCCACTTCCTCATCCTCTGAACCTACACCATACACCCAGTTCCTTATCCTCCGAATCGATACCATACTCCCAAATTCTCATCCTCTAAATCTGCATCATACTCCCATTTCCTCATCCTCTGAATATATACCATACTCCCACTTCCTCATCCCCAGAAACTATACAATACTCCTACGTCCTCATCCTCTGAATGTACACAATACTCCCATTTCCTCATCCTCTGAATGAACACAATAATCCCACTTCCTCATCCTCTGAATCTATATCATACTCCCACTTCCTCATCCTCTGAATCTACACAATTACTCCCACTTCCTCATCCTCTGAATCTATGTCATACTCCCACTTCCTCATCCTCTGAATCTACACAATACTCCCACTTCCTCATCCTCTGAATCTACACAATACTCCCATTTCCTCATCCTCTGAATCTACACAATACTCCCACTTATTCATCCTGTGAATCTACACAATACTCCCATTTCATCATCCTCTGAATGTACACAATAATCCCAGTTCCTCATCCTCTGAATCGATACCGTACTCCCATTTCCTCATCCTCTCTGTACCATACTCCCACGTCCTCATCCTCTAAATGTACACAATACTCCCATTTCCTCATCCTCTGAATGTACACAATAATCCCACTTCATCATCCTCCGAATCTATACCATACTCCCACTTCCTCATCCCCAGAATCTATACAATACTCTCATTTCCTCATCCTCCGAATCTATACCATACTCCCAATTCCTCATTCTCTGAATCTACACAATACTCCCATTTCCTCATCCTCTGAATCTACACAATACTCCCACTTCGTCATCCTCTGAATCTATACCATACTCCCACTTACTCATCTTCAGAATAAACACAATACGCCCACTTCCTCATCCTCTGAATCTATACTGTACTCCCATTTACTCATCCTCTGAGTCTGTACCATACTTCCAATTCCTCATCTTCCGAATCTATATAAAACTCCCATTCTCTCCACCTCTGAACATACACCAGACTCCCACTTCCTCATCCTCTGAATCTACACAATACTCCCATTTCCTCATCCTCTGAATCTACACAATACTCCCACTTCCTCATCCTTTGAATCTACACAATACTCCCATTTCATCATCCTCTGAATGTACACAATAATCCCACTTCCTCATCTGAATCTATACCGTACTCCCATTTCCTCATCCTCTGAGTCTGCACCATACTCCCACGTCCTCATCCTCTAAATGTACACGATACTCCCATTTCCTCATCCTCTGAATGTACACAATAATCCCACTTCCTCATCCTCCGAATCTATACCATACTCCCACTTCCTCATCCCCAGAATCTATACAATACTCTCATTTCCTCATCCTCCGAATCTATAGCATACTCCCACTTCCTCATCCTCTGAATCTACATAATACTCCCACTTCGTCATCCTCTGAATCTATATCATACTCCCACTTCCTCATCCTCTGAATCTACACAATACTCCCATTTCCTCATCCTCTGAATCTACACAATACTCCCACTTCCTCATCCTCTGAACCTACACCATACACCCACTTCCTTATCCTCCGAATCGATACCATACTCCCACATTCTCATCCTCTAAATCTACATCATACTCCCACTTCCTCAACCTCTGAATCTGCATCATACTCCCATTTCCTCAACCTCTGAATATATACCATACTCCCACTTCCTCATCCCCAGAAACTATACAGTACTCCCACGTCCTCATCCTCTGAATGTACAAAATACTCCCATTTCCTCATCCTCTGAATGTACACAATAATCCCACTTCCTCATCCTCTGAATCTATATCATACTCCCACTTCCTCATCCTCTGAATCTACACAATTACTCCCACTTCCTCATCCTCTGAATCTATGTCATACTCCCACTTCCTCATCCTCTGAATCTACACAATACTCCCACTTCCTCATCCTCTGAATCTACACAATACTCCCATTTCCTCATCCTCTGAATCTACACATTACTCCCACTTCCTCATCCTCTGAATCTACACAATACTCCCATTTCCTCATCCTCTGAATGTACACAATAATCCCACTTCATCATCCTCCGAATCTATACCATACTCTCACTTCCTCATCCCCAGAATCTATACAATACTCTCATTACCTCATCCTCCGAATCTATACCATACTCCCAATTCCTCATTCTCTGAATCTACACAATACTCCCATTTCCTCATCCTCTGAATCTACACAATACTCCCACTTCCTCATCCTCTGAATCTATACCATACTCCCACTTACTCATCTTCAGAATATACACAATATGCCCACTTCCTCATCCTCTGAATCTATACTGTACTCCCATTTACTCATCCTCTGAGTCTGTACCATACTTCCAATTCCTCATCTTCCGAATCTATATAAAACTCCCATTCTCTCCACCTCTGAACATACACCAGACTCCCACTTCCTCATCCTCTATATCTACACCATAATGCCACTTCCTCATCTTCTCAGTCTATACCATACTCCCACTTCCTCATCCTCTGAATCAATACCGTACTCCCATTTCCTCATCCTCTGAGTCTGCACCATACTCCCACGTCCTCATCCTCTAAATGTACACAATACTCCCATTTCCTCATCCTCTGAATGTACACAATAATCCCACTTCCTCATCCTCTGAATCTATATTATACTCCCATTTCCTCATCCTCTGAATCTACACAATACTCACACGTCCTCATCCTCTGAATGTACACAATACTCCCATTTCCTCATCCTCTGAATGTACACAATAATACCACTTCCTCATCCTCCGAATCTATACCATACTCCCACTTCCTCATCCCCAGAATCTATACAATACTCTCATTTCCTCAACCTCTGAATCTATACCATACTCCCACTTCCTCATCCTCTGAATCTATATCATTCTCCCACTTCCTCATCCTCTGAATCTACACAATACTCCCACTTCCTCATCCTCTGAATCTACACAATACTCCCACTTCCTCATCCTCTGAACCTACACCATACACCCAGTTCCTTATCCTCCGAATCGATACCATACTCCCAAATTCTCATCCTCTAAATCTGCATCATACTCCCATTTCCTCATCCTCTGAATATATACCATACTCCCACTTCCTCATCCCCAGAAACTATACAATACTCCTACGTCCTCATCCTCTGAATGTACACAATACTCCCATTTCCTCATCCTCTGAATGAACACAATAATCCCACTTCCTCATCCTCTGAATCTATATCATACTCCCACTTCCTCATCCTCTGAATCTACACAATTACTCCCACTTCCTCATCCTCTGAATCTATGTCATACTCCCACTTCCTCATCCTCTGAATCTACACAATACTCCCATTTCCTCATCCTCTGAATCTACACAATACTCCCACTTCCTCATCCTTTGAATCTACACAATACTCCCACTTCCTCATCCTTTGAATCTACACAATACTCCCATTTCATCATCCTCTGAATGTACACAATAATCCCACTTCCTCATCATCTGAATCTATACCATACTCCCATTTCCTCATCCACTCTGTACCATACTCCCACGTCCTCATCCTCTAAATGTACACAATACTCCCATTTCCTCATCCTCTGAATGTACACAGTAATCCCACTTCCTCATCCTCTGAATCTATATCATACTCCCACTTCCTCATCCTCTGAATCTACACAATTACTCCCACTTCCTCATCCTCAGAATCTATGTCATACTCCCACTTCCTCATCCTCTGAATCTACACAATACTCCCACTTCCTCATCCTCTGAATCTACACAATACTCCCATTTCCTCATCCTCTGAATCTACACAATACTCCCACTTATTCATCCTGTGAATCTACACAATACTCCCATTTCATCATCCTCTGAATGTACACAATAATCCCAGTTCCTCATCCTCTGAATCGATACCGTACTCCCATTTCCTCATCCTCTCTGTACCATACTCCCACGTCCTCATCCTCTAAATGTACACAATACTCCCATTTCCTCATCCTCTGAATGTACACAATAATCCCACTTCATCATCCTCCGAATCTATACCATACTCCCACTTCCTCATCCCCAGAATCTATACAATACTCTCATTTCCTCAACCTCCGAATCTATACCATACTCCCAATTCCTCATTCTCTGAATCTACACAATACTCCCATTTCCTCATCCTCTGAATCTACACAATACTCCCACTTCGTCATCCTCTGAATCTATACCATACTCCCACTTACTCATCTTCAGAATAAACACAATACGCCCACTTCCTCATCCTCTGAATCTATACTGTACTCCCATTTACTCATCCTCTGAGTCTGTACCATACTTCCAATTCCTCATCTTCCGAATCTATATAAAACTCCCATTCTCTCCACCTCTGAACATACACCAGACTCCCACTTCCTCATCCTCTGAATCTACACAATACTCCCATTTCCTCATCCTCTGAATCTACACAATACTCCCACTTCCTCATCCTTTGAATCTACACAATACTCCCATTTCATCATCCTCTGAATGTACACAATAATCCCACTTCCTCATCTGAATCTATACCGTACTCCCATTTCCTCATCCTCTGAGTCTGCACCATACTCCCACGTCCTCATCCTCTAAATGTACACGATACTCCCATTTCCTCATCCTCTGAATGTACACAATAATCCCACTTCCTCATCCTCCGAATCTATACCATACTCCCACTTCCTCATCCCCAGAATCTATACAATACTCTCATTTCCTCATCCTCCGAATCTATAGCATACTCCCACTTCCTCATCCTCTGAATCTACATAATACTCCCACTTCGTCATCCTCTGAATCTATATCATACTCCCACTTCCTCATCCTCTGAATCTACACAATACTCCCATTTCCTCATCCTCTGAATCTACACAATACTCCCACTTCCTCATCCTCTGTACCTACACCATACACCCACTTCCTTATCCTCCGAATCGATACCATACTCCCACATTCTCATCCTCTAAATCTACATCATACTCCCACTTCCTCAACCTCTGAATCTGCATCATACTCCCATTTCCTCATCCTCTGAATATATACCATACTCCCACTTCCTCATCCCCAGAAACTATACAGTACTCCCACGTCCTCATCCTCTGAATGTACACAATACTCCCATTTCCTCATCCTCTGAATGTACACAATAATCCCACTTCCTCATCATCTGAATCTATATCATACTCCCACTTCCTCATCCTCTGAATCTACACAATTACTCCCACTTCCTCATCCTCTGAATCTATGTCATACTCCCACTTCCTCATCCACTGAATCTACACAATACTCCCACTTCCTCATCCTCTGAATCTACACAATACTCCCATTTCCTCATCCTCTGAATCTACACAATACTCCCACTTCCTCATCCTGTGAATCTACACAATACTCCCATTTCATCATCCTCTGAATGTACACAATAATCCCAGTTCCTCATCCTCTGAATCTATACCGTACTCCCATTTCCTCATCCTCTCTGTACCATATTCCCACGTCCTCATCCTCTAAATGTACACAATACTCCCATTTCCTCATCCTCTGAATGTACACAATAATCCCACTTCATCATCCTCCGAATCTATACCATACTCCCACTTCCTCATCCCCAGAATCTATACAATACTCTCATTTCCTCATCCTCCTAATCTATACCATACTCCCAATTCCTCATTCTCTGAATCTACACAATACTCCCATTTCCTCATCCTCTGAATCTACACAATACTCCCACTTCCTCATCCTTTGAATCTACACAATACTCCCATTTCATCATCCTCTGAATGTACACAATAATCCCACTTCCTCATCCTCTGAATCTATACCGTACTCCCATTTCCTCATCCTCTGAGTCTGCACCATACTCCCACGTCCTCATCCTCTAAATGTACACAATACTCCCATTTCCTCATCCTCTGAATGTACACAATAATCCCACTTCCTCATCCTCCGAATCTATACCATACTCCCACTTCCTCATCCCCAGAATCTATACAATACTCTCATTTCCTCATCCTCCGAATCTATAGCATACTCCCACTTCCTCATCCTCTGAATCTACATAATACTCCCACTTCATCATCCTCTGAATCTATATCATACTCCCACTTCCTCATCCTCTGAATCTACACAATACTCCCATTTCCTCATCCTCTGAATCTACACAATACTCCCACTTCCTCATCCTCTGTACCTACACCATACACCCACTTCCTTATCCTCCGAATCGATACCATACTCCCACATTCTCATCCTCTAAATCTACATCATACTCCCACTTCCTCAACCTCTGAATCTGCATCATACTCCCATTTCCTCATCCTCTGAATATATACCATACTCCCACTTCCTCATCCCCAGAAACTATACAGTACTCCCATGTCCTCATCCTCTGAATGTACAAAATACTCCCATTTCCTCATCCTCTGAATGTACACAATAATCCCACTTCCTCATCCTCTGAATCTATATCATACTCCCACTTCCTCATCCTCTGAATCTACACAATTACTCCCACTTCCTCATCCTCTGAATCTATGTCATACTCCCACTTCCTCATCCTCTGAATCTACACAATACTCCCATTTCCTCATCCTCTGAATCTACACATTACTCCCACTTCCTCATCCTGTGAATCTACACAATACTCACATTTCATCATCCTCTGAAGGTACACAATAATCCCAGTTCCTCATCCTCTGAATCTATACCGTACTCCCATTTCCTCAT